>NW_015552549.1:417442-421074 GCF_001515605.1 Sinocyclocheilus anshuiensis
GGGGGGGGGGGGGGGGGAAGACAGAGTGACTTCCTCTCCTGCTGCCCATGTTTCATATCCACTGAATTAAAGGAGTCAGTTTTGCTGCACAGGTCAGTTCAACCGCACCTCAGGCCTTACGGATGGGCTTCAGTTCAACAGGAATTCACGGGTCTTGGATAATCTTATCTAATCCATTATTAGCTGCATTTTTCATCTTAAATGCACAGATAACAAGCCTTTGATAGGGTTAATAGTGCAGGGCGCTTACAAGTGAGGGTCAGTATGAAGATTGAAAGGCTTGCTGGGTAAATCTCCACAGCGCTCCATTTCAAGACTTCAAAGGTGGTGAAACGATATGGCACTTGACTGACAGAAGGACGATTGTGGTCTCTTTCAAGTCCATGTCGGCAGAAAACACTCCCATAAAAGTGAAATGTATTGAACTTAAGAGTTCAGAAAGATGAGGAAAAATATGGATTTCAAAGGCAAATATTTACTTAAATGCTCTAAGTTGTTGCATAGAAGAGAGTCAGTATTCTCAATTAAAAACGAGCTGCAGATGATAAGAGACAGGCAAAATGTCCAATAGGTCAATAAAAATGTGAAGTACTGCTGTTTATTTGTTTTTGGGGGGAGGGGTTACTATCTGTCAATAAGTTTGTAACAACTTCTTAACTAATAACCTTTTAATTAACTTTTTTTTTGAGTAATTTTGCATAGTGAAGCTATATTCTTCATTTTTCTGTCCATGTATGCAGGACACAATACTTATTGAATATTTGAAGGATTGAATACACAGGTAGTGTGTATACATGGTAGAAGAAATCGAGTCTCTTATTCCAAACTACAAAAATGGACAGTGCAGGAAAGGTTAAGTTGAGATTCAACAGAGCACAAGAATTTTTTTTTTTAATGTTTTTTAAAAGTAGTCTCTTACACTCACCAAGTCTGCATTTATTTAATCAAAAATACAGTAAAAACTGTAATTTTGTGAAATATTATTAAAATTTAAAATATCTCCGAATACTTAAAAATGTAATTTATTCCTGTGATGGCAAAGCTGAATTTTCAGCATCATTACTCCAGTTTTCAATGTCACATGATCATTCAGATCATTCATTCTAATTTGATGATCGCTGATTTGATGCTCTAGAAACATTTCTTATTATTAATGTTGAAAACCGTTGTGGTGCTTAATATTTTGGGGATAAAAATAGGATGCATTTTTCAGGATTCTTTGATTAATAGAAAGTTCAGCATTTATTTGAAATAGAACTCATTGGTAACATTATAAATGTCTTTAACATCACTTTTGTTTAATGTATCCTAGCTGGATAAAAGTACTGTTTCTTTAAAAAAGAAATTTTACCGACCCCAAACTTTTGAACGGTAGGGTATGCATGTGTGTCAGTGACAAGGACTATGAAACTCCAAGTAGAAGATTCCAGTGCTGAAAACCCCCCATCACGATCAACACACTCCCACTGCTGCACAGATCCAGTGTTTCTTGAAGACCCGGGGTTACCTGCCACTGACCTGTTATCAATGAGCTTGCACGAACTCCCTGAAGTTCATCTGTCAGTGAAGGTTTACATCTGCTCAGAAGGTTAAGTGTGTCTGACAGCTGTTTTCTTTGCTTTCCTGATTTGTGAGACTCACTGTTAAGGGTTGAATTGTATGTGGTTTTAGTGTTTCTTTGTGTCCGCTTCAGTCCAGAGAAGAGCATCACCTCTTTTTGCATCTTACAGGCAGCTCAGTCTCTCCTCCTCTTCTTCAACCAAACCCCTAGAGCAGGAAAAAAACAAAACAAAAAAAACAACTCAATCTGCTTTTATTTGACCCAAAGGTTAGCCTGGGGCATCTGATACTTTTTACACCCTAGTAAGAGCAATGTTAAATCTAAATTTCATCTGCACTAGTGAAGTTAGGGCAACTATTACAACACCAATCTTATTGTCACATGGTTCAATGTAACACTAAACTAAGGATTATCTATAGGATATATAGATTATAAGGATAAGCAACTGTAGATCATGATGAAATGTCTGTTGAGAGGCTACACAGATGCTGGGATAAATGGTGTAGAGTCTGTAACGTTTTAAACTTGTAATGATGCTGAATGTGGCATCAGAGATACTCGTCGACAACCAGCATCTGGCAAAAACTACATTTGGGATTTTTCACAAGCCAAATGTCAATGGAGATGGCAGCACAGTGTCATTAGGGGTTTGTGGAGCAGACAGCTCTCTAAAGGAGACTGGAGTAATGAATGCTGAAAATTTAGCTTCACATTACAGGAATAAATTACAATTTTAAATGTATTAAGATAAAAAAAAAAAACAGCGATTTTAAATTGCTATAATATTTGACTCTTAGCTTTCACTTTTAGTCTATTAAACTTTTTACTGTATTATTGATCAAATAAAAATATGACCAAAAGATATTGAATATTTAAATATTTAACTGATCCCAAACGTATCATGTTAATGTTAATGTATGAGCAATAATAAAAGCAATGCTTGCCTTCACACAGCACCACTAATGATCGTCATAACATGTATCACCTGTAAGCAGCAATTTCTATGTCTAGATTCATCTTCTGATTCAGCAGTTCTTCATAGTCCCCACTCTGATCCTTCATCTGGAACTGAAGATCAGCCTCCTTCTCCTCCAGCTGACAAATGTAATTCTGAACAGAGACAGCACAGTGGTGAGATACTGAGAACTGCTGCAGTAGAATACGATCAGTGAGCGTTTGTACCTCCAGCTCCTCTATCTCCTCCAGGTATTTGGCTTTCTTGGCTTCTATTTCGGCCTCCAACTCGTCTCCACGCTTCTCCAGCTCGGTTACCTCTTTCTGCAGCTCTGCAATCTACAATCACACATATACAGCACCAGTAAAGATTTGGACACACCTGACTGAATGTATGTGTGTGACCTAAGGCTTGTGATTAAATGTTTAAAATTATGTACTGATGCATGCATTTTTATTTATTAAAAATATATAAAATAAATAATGGATGAGACAAGATGGTACAGCACAGCCAACAATCGTCCACAATATATTGGGAGCTCCTTCAATACTCTTTAAAAGGCATCTTAGGTGGCACCCCATGAAGTTGGCCAGAGTGTGCAGAGCTATAATCTAGACAAAGGGCAGCTAATTTAAAGAAGCTAAAATATAAGAATGTTTTATTTGTTTAAAGGGGTCATATGATGTGATTTCAATTTTTCCTTTCTCTTTGGAGTGTTACAAGCTCTTGGTGCATAAAGAAGATCTGTAAAGTTGCAAAGACTAAAGTCTCAAATCCAAAGAGATATTCTTTATAAAAGTTAAGAGTCAACCACGGCTACCTAAAATGGCTCGTTCTAACACACCCCCACATGTCTACGTCACGATGTGGGAAGATTTGCATAACGCCGCCCAATCATTCACACAAAGACAGAAGGCGTAACTTTTATTCTCGCTGTAGTATTGTTGCTGCCGCCATGTTGTGAAGGCGCTGTGTGTTTTGTTGTGAAAGTGAAACTACTTTGTTTGGCCTTCCAAAAAAGGACTATATCCGCTTCATCATGCCTAGAGCTGATCCGTGCTGGTCGGTGAGGAAATACATCAACTTCACGCTGTGGATCGCCGGATCGGCTTTCAC
>NW_015552549.1:422561-460165 GCF_001515605.1 Sinocyclocheilus anshuiensis
TCTATGTCTAGATTCATCTTCTGATTCAGCAGTTCTTCATAGTCCCCACTCTGATCCTTCATCTGGAACTGAAGATCAGCCTCCTCCTCCTCCAGCTGACAAATGTAATTCTGAACAGAGACAGCACAGTGGTGAGATACTGAGAACTGCTGCAGTAGAATACGATCAGTGAGCGTTTGTACCTCCAGCTCCTCTATCTCCTCCAGGTATTTGGCTTTCTTGGCTTCTATTTCGGCCTCCAACTCGTCTCCACGCTTCTCCAGCTCGGTTACCTCTTTCTGCAGCTCTGCAATCTACAATCACACATATACAGCACCAGTAAAGATTTGGACACACCTGACTGAATGTACGTGTGTGACCTAAGGCTTGTGATTAAATGTTTAAAATTATGTACTGATGCATGCATTTTTATTTATTAAAAATATATAAAATAAATAATGGATGAGACAAGATGGTACAGCACAGCCAACAATCGTCCACAATATATTGGGAGCTCCTTCAATACTCTTTAAAAGGCATCTTAGGTGGCACCCCATGAAGTTGGCCAGAGTGTGCAGAGCTATAATCTAGACAAAGGGCAGCTAATTTAAAGAAGCTAAAATATAAGAATGTTTTATTTGTTTAAAGGGGTCATATGATGTGATTTCAATTTTTCCTTTCTCTTTGGAGTGTTACAAGCTCTTGGTGCATAAAGAAGATCTGTAAAGTTGCAAAGACTAAAGTCTCAAATCCAAAGAGATATTCTTTATAAAAGTTAAGAGTCAACCACGGCTACCTAAAATGGCTCGTTCTAACACACCCCCACATGTCTACGTCACGATGTGGGAAGATTTGCATAACGCCGCCCAATCATTCACACAAAGACAGAAGGCGTAACTTTTATTCTCGCTGTAGTATTGTTGCTGCCGCCATGTTGTGAAGGCGCTGTGTGTTTTGTTGTGAAAGTGAAACTACTTTGTTTGGCCTTCCAAAAAAGGACTATATCCGCTTCATCATGCCTAGAGCTGATCCGTGCTGGTCGGTGAGGAAATACATCAACTTCACGCTGTGGATCGCCGGTGTAGTGACGAAATTTGCACCCTGCCAGATTATGCACCCCCAAGTATTGGTAGGTTTAGGAGTAGGTGTGGGGGGGGGGTTAGGATTAGGGGTGGGGTTAGGATTAGGCAATCAGGTAGTGAATTGAGAGGGGGGGTAATAATTTGGCAGGGGGTGGAAAATAATGTGTTTTTTTAACTTTAAACCGCAAAAACACATTTTTTAGCAACATCACATAACCCGTTTTGTTTAACTTTTTATCGTCACTATATAATTTCCATAATTCCCATTGAGTTATTTCATGGTTTTGATGACTTTACGATGTGAAAAATGGTAAATAATTTGATAAAAATAAATATCAGTGTCCTTCACAAGTCTTTCACTGTGCATAAACATAAACTGATGCAGATCCACAATGTATAACAACACAGAGCTGAGCTTAACATAACATTATGTTGTAATTAATGGTTATTTTGGTCTTAAACTAGCAATTGTGAGAACATGTCTGAAAAGAGTTGCTGTTTCATGTTGCATATTCACCCATCAACAAACACAATGCAGAGAGATGTCAGCCACACCTCTGTGCATGAGCTGCCCTGCTGTGAGTAATTACTGTAATCAGGTAAGTTAAACAGTCAGCTGTCAGAGATGGATGGAGATTGCATGCTCTGTTTCTCTTTCAGGTAGATCATGGGAGGCTCAGAGCTCTGTTATTAACAAGCTGATGATACGTCAACTGATGAAAATGGTTATTCTGAGTAAGGCGGTCTGACCCCCCCACCACCAGAGAAAACTAGCCATATCTGTGCCGTAATATACAGCTGAATGAGAACTGATTTCACCACCAACAGTTTGTTTAGGCAATCTGTCTGAGAGCATCAAGATCACTAGTATTTATCCCTAATGGCAGGAGAGATAGGGTGACGAGTATATTATGGATGTGCCCAAAAACAAAGACATCTGCCATTGCCCAGTCAGTTCGAAAATACAATGATTTGAATTCTGCTTTTCTATGATGAGCATTTTTTCCATTTTAAATTAGAATTTATGATGATCATTATGTTGGGGCATGGAATAAAAAAAATCCTTATAAAGAATAAAAAGCCTCATTAAAAACATGTCAAGCTCAATACGTCTCCTAAAATATCAGTTAATTTGACAGCAAGGCAAGGTTAGCTAGAGGTTGTAAAATGTCATGTGGTCCAACCCTTCAAAAACCTTCTATTCATGAATTGATAACTGATAATATTCGTAAAAGCCTAAAATAAAACGTAATAAAATACAATTAAATCTTTTTATTTAGTTTTAATTTTTCTAAAAATACACTGAAAAATTTTTTTTTTTTAAATAATGATTAATTAGCGCATATGTTTTAAATTAGTATTTCAAAAGATATTTGCCTTTTCTTTATCCTGGACACTCTTTTTTTTGTTGTCACTGACCCTTCAAATAGGCTTCCAAGACAACACGATTGCATGAATTCAAGTGAGTTTCATAGATAGTGAATATTTCTTGACTACAATACAACGGCTTCAGAAGCCATTATTCTTTGCACCAACCACTGAACTGCACAGAAGGAATTGGATATCATAGGAGACATCTATGCTGCTTTCAAAAACTGACTGGTTGAAGGGATTTTAGAAGACAGAACGTTACATAAACACTGGATTCAGATGTGCCTTGAAGCCTTCCTACCTTGCATCCTGCAAAGGTTTCTGACACAAGCTAAGAAACACAACTGATAGGAGAGAAAAATACAGAGAGAATGTTGTATGAAAGGAGGAAGCAAGACTGTCCATCACTGATCAGGGAACAGGATCCTGTGTTATGAGAGTGAGCAGTGTGGTTGAAGACGGTCAGTTTATTTTAAGAGAGGGGCTATGACCACAACCACAGTAATTAGAACCAAATCACCACCCTGTTTGTTATCTTAAATGTAAAGGTGCCACTTGTGGCTAACCAACGATTTTCATGCTCTTCAGAATGTAAACTGAAACAGCGAACAGCTCCTAATCATTCCAAACATAAATCCGAAATGTTTTCCCTTTACGTGAATGCACCGTCACTTTTTCTTTTCAACCTAAAGTTTCTCTTCCTGTCGGTGAGGGAGGCTGACAGGTGAGATTTTATTACTATGGCTCAGTGCGATTTGCTGTCTCCTGAGGCACTGCAGGAATGTGTGAAGTTTATGAAGTTTACGATTGGGGGAGAGAGTGCGTTGGCAGACTGTGAAATGTATTGTTCATAATGGAAGACAGTGAGAGAGATAAACACAGTTGGAGACGATACACTCCTCACATGCTCCTGGTCCTATCTCTCAGAATAAACACTCCTGGCAGCAGGAGTTCTCTTACTTTATTCCTCAGCTGTCAGTCTGACTGAGGACGCTGCATTGTGAAACACCATCCCCCACAAAAACTCCTCAGCTTTTACCCGCTCTCCAAAACGCTGATTTTCAGCATTAGGGCTGACACAGGAACTCGCGTCTGATGCTGAGCTGCTGAGGTGGTGGGTGTTCAGGTCAATCATTTGAGTTAAGCTGTAGCCATGTACACACTGAACAGGTTTGAGAGTAACAAGCGCATTTAAATGTGGGGCCAATTCCCCTAAATTATTGTTCTGTGACCACAGATTACAAGAGCATGAAACAGCAAGACAAATATAGAAGAGTACCTCTATCCCTCAAAGGCTCATTTTTGTTTGCACAATAACAGACTAGCTAGGGAGTCACTGTCTCCTAAAATTAAACTTTTAGGAGCCAAATTACTTTATTTTACAAATTACAAAATAGTTAAAATGGTTCGTCAGCAGCATTTGGTTTCCTTTCACTGTTATTCAATCTTGATTGTATTTATGACATATAAATGTCACTGCTTTGTACAAATATTTCTGCCTGTTTGTATAAAATATATAAATTGAATTATAATCATAAATTATTTAAAAAATCTTTAATCTCTAGAAAAAGTGCAACACATATGAATCTAACTTTATTTCTTTAAAAACAGTGACATTTCGACCAACTTGTCTGATGAAGACAATGAAGTAGGCTGAAACGCCATGTTTAAATGTTGCACTTTTTCTGGAGGTGAAATATTATTACTACCAAACAAAGTTTCCTGTACAATCGATTCGACATTATAGGATCTTACTACACTAAACAACCAATGATACCTTTTCAGAATTCCATTTATTACAACAAAACTCTGTTGCAAATATTTTTAATTACAACAAATAATTCCCAGTTCGCTTAGAACCATCACTAATAATGACTCAGTTCAGTGAGGGAGTTTTTGTGAACTCAGTAACAGCTCTGATACACTGAGCGAGTCCAATTCAACCTGCTAACTCACATGCAAGTTCAAGACCATTCTGTACTGGTTCATAAGAATATTTTTTTCGTAAATCAGATGGTGTTCATTATTTCATGTAGGAAACAGTGGTGTGCACTTTAATGAGACGTCATCTGCATAAACTAAAAATAAGTTTTGTAGAAATGTAAATTATTGTCCAAAGTTTTTTTTTTTTTTTTTTTGGTCTAATTTGCAACCGATTTCGTTTGGAGCCCTGGAGTGACTTTGGATGGTTCAGAGCTGTGTCGTTGAAGCAGAAGTGTGTTGATGAGGGTAAACTCACTCACCAAGTTCTTGAGGATATTCACGTCAGTCTCTTTGGAGACATCCTTCACTTTCCCTCCAGTCAACTTAGCCAGCGGCTCCACCTGCTTTCTAGCAGCATCAATAGCAGCAGCGCTCGAGGCTCTGGACTCAAACTGAAAAGCAGGAAAGGTTCACAGCTTTAAGTTTCTTGCATCTCTGAAGAAGAGTTACCACCCATTAAGTTCTGCAGAGAGCAGGCAGTGAAGATGAATCGCAGATTATTCCCAGAAGAAAGAAGAGCAAATGAAGGCATCAGGTGAGCAGGTGCAACCAGTCAAAAATCATCCTCCAATTACTGTTCCCCCCAAATCCCAATCAATATCAATTGTGAGATAAACAATTGGACCTTGTGCAGCGCTAATGAATCAAAGCACTAGTTTTTGGTTCCGAGACCACCTGAGAGAGAGAGCAATGAATAGAAAAGCAGACTAAATGAAAACAGGGAAGGGTGGTAAAGGATGTGTTTGTGCATGCGTGAGCTGGTTTTTGTGCATGTACAACTTTTGGCAGAAGAGCAGTTGTTCTTGGCCTGCTTATTTTGCACCCACACACAAACACACACTAGAAGTCTCTAATAGCCTATAGAGGCTCTCCAGTGTCTTCTTGTAGAAGTGCTCTCTTCTCCTCTCCAGACTCATTCTGCATAGAAGCCTGGGAAGGGCTCCAGAGCTCTGATTACCGCCGCAACCCTGGTCGAGAGCAGCCACTCCTGGGGCAAATGGGGTTAAAGGGCACTGGTGCTGTAGGATGACCTTTAAGAGAGCCCTCTCTCCTCAAAAGACACCGAGGGGACAATAGTGCTCTGTGCTAGATGTGGACAGAGCTCTCTGTTCCACAAAACTGTCCCCTGAAATAAAGTGTGAAAGAGGAAGGAAAAAACAAGCATACCAGCCACACTGAGACGTGTTAACAGGTTAGTTCACCCGTCATTATTTACAAGGTATATGGGGCTTATTTAATCCTTCTAGACCTTTTACATTGCTTGATAGTGTCCATCTCAATTCACTTTCTTAATATAGAAAAGAGCAGCTATTATGCTACATTTCTCCTTATGCCACAGAATAAAGTACTTTTTTTTTTTTGTGGTGAACCAACCCTTTAAAAGGAATGTTTCAAGATGATACAAACTCAACTGACAGAAGTAAGTGATGTGACATGTAGCCAAGTATGGTGTCCCATACTCGGAATTTGTGCTCTGCATTTAACACATCCAAGTGCGCGCACACACACACACACAGCAGTGAGTAGTGAATACACACACACACACACTCGAAACCGAGACCTTTGGGTTACAAGTCCGACTCTCTAACCATTAGGCCACGATTGCCCCAATGCCCCACTGCCCCAATGTGCAACAATGTCAATTACCACAAAAAAATTATTAAAACAATAGTCCCACTTTCAAATTTGAAAGATGATATAAATATAAATTTAGACAATTTTACAACTCAAATAATATTCTTTTTAAACTAAAGACTTAATTTAAGTGCTTTAAAAAATAATGAGCTTTACATTTCATCCTTTAAACCCCCTGGAATGCTGGTTTTGTGTACTTATACAACACAACATATTTCGTGTACTCTCATGTATGTATACTTGTAACTGCCTTACTTTAACTCTTTTATATGTTTATATTTTTTAATTATTTTCTATGGTAGTCAAATTACTGTTCAAATTAATGTTTTTCAAAGAAGTCTCTTTTAATGAAGTCAAGGCAACATTTATTTGACAAAATATAATGTAAATATGATGTTTGTATAATATATATGTAAAAACAGTAACATTGTTAAATATTATTACATTTTAAAATAGTTTTTTTCTGTTTTAATATATTTTAAAATGTAATTTATTCCTGTGATGGCAAAGCCATTACTCCAGTATTCAGTGTCACATGATCTTTCATAAATCATTCAATATGCTGATTTGGTATCTAAGACACCTTTCTTATTATTATCGATGTTGAAAAAAGTTGTGCTGCTTACTATTTTTGTGAAAACATTTTTTTTTTAGGATTCTTTGTCAGGAATCAAATGTTAAAAAGAACAGCATTCATTTGAGACATTTATTAACATTCTTACTGTCTTTGCTGTCACGTTTAATCAATGCAATGCATCCTTGCGGAATAAATTTATAAACAAAAAAAAAACGTACTGACACCAAATGTTTGAACAGCAGTGTATATGCGACAAAAAGCTGTCAATTTAGCTTGTACTCACAGTGTCAACAGTCAATGAGATGTCAGAGTCGATGTCTCTATCTGTGTGTAATTCACCTTGAGGTTCTCAGCCAGTGTGCTGTAGTACTCCTTGATGTCCATGATGGCTGGAGTGATATCAAAGGAGGAGAACTGCAGAGATACAGTAGGAGAACCTTCAATCTGGAGTCCTGGGCTCACACAATTTCTCCAGCCTCTGTAGACAAACACAACATTATGACTTTTCGTTTTCTCCTCAGGTAACAATATCTGCCCGTGCGAGACAGGGCAGCTGTTCATTAATCTGGGCCTGATGAAGTGTTCATGAAAAGGAGATTGAGTCCAAGTCTCAGCTTGTTCTCCTCAACATGAATAATGAGAGAGCGGCAGATGTATCAAGATAATAACAGCAGTTAATAAAACAAGAAGAACTTCTGTTTTCATTTCATATGCCTGAACTGTGAGTTATGCTGCACGTCCCAGAGGGAGGTCAATGGAAATTTCTCTGTTTCCAGCACTTGAGTACCCGCAGACTCCCCATATATTCTTTCATTCTATGTTTTGAGGGACCGTGTTTCCTGTCAGTCTCCATTCCGCAAAACCTGTTCCCCTTACGATCAGAGGAGACACTTTAAATGGCCAAACCCCCACAAGACCATTCCAAGAATACAGAGGTCTAAGGTAAAATTGCCTTTTCTGATAACAACTAAGTAGTAACAAGAAGAAGTGTTATTGACGCAACATTCTGCATGGCCTTACCGTTTCATGCTGTCTCTCCATGGCGGCCAGCTGCTCCTCATAGATGGCCACTTGCTCTCGAAGGGCCAGGCAGTCAGTGGTAATTGCATCCACCTCCTGAGCGGGGCAGCAGAAATAAAGGTCAATTCAAACACAAAGCACTTACCCTAAACATCTTCTATCGTGAGCATCATCAGTGCCACCAGGTTTCCCCCAGCAAAGACTGCAATGCAGGGAAGAAGAGATCCACATATGTAGCCCGACATCCAACGGTTCAGACAAAGCTACACTTTATTCGGCTCATCTGGGTATCTTAAGTGCCTGATTAATTGGTGATGAATTCAATTACTCAGAATGAAAGCATTTGCATGTGAATGCTGCAGTGTGACGGTGGACTGCATTGCACACACACTCTTCCCTGGAGCCCAGAATTGGCACAGTGGCCGCTGTTCCCGTTATCTCAGCGTGAACACAAGCCCAGTACTGGAGAGTCTAGACAGCGTTTCAATGTCGATTTGCTTCCTCTATTCCACACCGCCGAAGGGCTGAACTTCACTATGGTGGATGCATTCCAGTTAGATGCTTAAAATCATACTTTCTCATGCAATTTTTTTTTCATATAACCACTGTTCTCACTTCTTTAAAATGCCAGTTCAAACCAGTTTAGTTAATCCAAACAAGTGAAGACACAAAAATGCATATAGAACGCCAGGTTTATGTCTCTAAAGTATATTAATTATACAGCTGCAACCCCACTTCTAAATTATCCTTCTGACTACCTCTTTGGTTCTATTCCTGTTTTTTTCTTTCCCTCCAACCCTCCTTACTCCTCTCAGCCCAGCCGGAGAGCTAAGCCCTGCTCTGTTGCATCTAGTAGATATGAGAGCCTGAATGAGTGAATTATTAGGCATGGTGAAAGCTTTCTCACATCTGCTCTTTTACTGGAGATGTGCTCTGACATCTGTGGGGTGACAGAGTGGTTTCTACAGAAAGCAGCTCGGGTTTCAGAGCGGCCACTGGCCGGGAGTCAGCGAGGTCTGTAATCAGGACTCTCCGGAGCGGATCTGAAAGCAGCACCTGTGCTGTGCCACTCCAGGGACTTTCACACACCTCCACCGGAGTCAGAACACCCCACCCCACCCACTGCACAGGCTAACACTGCCATCTAGTGGTGGGAAAAGTGTACAACTTTGCAAAAGTTAATTTAAAAGCCTATATTCTGGTGTATAAATGCATAGATTTGTATCTGGTGGGAAGGTGTGAGGTAGTGATTAAGGTTACTGCAAGAAGTGTTCCTACCCTGCAAGAAGTGCATTTTTCTGTATTAAGTTGCTTTGGATTAAAAAAAATAACCCTTAAATGACTTCTTACTGTTTAAAATTGCAGTGGCATCCAAAAGGTATTTGGACAATTAAGCCACAATTAATATATGAATTTGATTGCATTAGACATAATAAAACACCTGATAAACTTTCATAATTAAGACAAAATGTATGTGGATATTTTGATTGAATCAGTGTTGGTATTGTTAACTAACTAAAACGCAAACTTTTTAAAACCGTTTTTGGTAACTGAACTATAAATAAAAATGAATATTAAATGAAAAAAAAATTTTAAGAAATAAGTTGAAGTACTAAAAGTACTAAATCTGAGATAAAAATAAGTTAAAGGTAAATAGAAATATATATATATATAAAAAAAGACAAAAGCTCAACAAAATTACTAAAACAAACTAAAATTAAAATGCCAATAATAATAATTATAATAATAATAGCAAATAAAACTCAAATAAAAACAGTACTGAGTGTTTTGTGTTTGTCAGACTTGTCCATAGTTAATATGTCCACAGAGTAATGTAAAGTACACTAGCAATATACTATATTTTTACTCTTTTATTCTGTGTGAATGGGAAACTGACTTTACACATCCACTAAAAACGATCTTGGGGCAGTTGGTCTAAAAATAAATAGCAAAAATAGCAGGAAAAGTGAAAATAAAAAAGTTCTGAGAAAAAAAAAAATCCTGTATCATTTCTTTAAAGAGTGGGTTTGGTATTGTTATAATTTATCAAAAGCTGTGAAATTCAACTTTAAGTGTGGCTGAAATGTCCAAATACTTTTTGGGGCCTGTATATACACTGCAAAGAAAATAACATCTGCAGTATTCATGGCATTACCACAGAAACATCTTCTCGTTCTTGCTGGATGAGTCTCTTGTGCTCAACCACCTGATCGTATTTCATCTGCAGACGCCGCAGTTCACCCTTCAGCTCCTCTGTGTTGCATAAAATCTCCTCCTGAGGGAAACAACAGGCCAGCAGCAATGAAAGAACCAATAAAATAGATCATGTACTAAAGAAACTATGACATTTGAGGAGAAAACACACACAACTGTATTTAATTTTATCAAGTGAGGCATAAATGTGCAGCACCACCCAGGCCAGAGTTTCTGAGTGGTACCTTCTCTTTCCGTAGCCTCTCTATCACCGCCTCCAGACTGTAGTCCACAGGACCGCTGATGCCGACGGTGCTGGTGGAGATCTGCTCTGACTCCAGCCTCTCCTCCAGCTCAATAATCTCAGCCTCCAGAGACTCGTTCTCCTCTTCTAGACACCAAACCTACAATAGCCACACATAGCTATGGTATGAAAGTAGAGGACATGTAACATACAAGAATAAAAGCTTATGCTCAAACTGTTGTATCATATTACACCACGCAGTAGAGGACACTGTGACTGCGGCATCTTCATGGCCTTAATATGATTTTCCTCATACCTTCAGGCAAAAGACTGACCCCATTAAACATCATGGAAATATGATAATTGGGCCACACACAGGGAACCCATTAAATCCAGCACGAGCACAGCTGGTTGTTACCCAGAAGAACGTAGGGTGTGTGTATGAGTGTGAAGATTTTCATACGTCTCACGTCGATGAGGCCAGCCAGGCGATCGTTGAGGGCAGCAATGACAGTGCGTTCATGGCCAAATTGAGCCACACCCTCCTTGTTCAGGGCACGAGCTGCAGCAAAATCCAGCTCTGGACATTCACGCACTGAAACGCCACCCCTGTCAAACAGACTGAAAGCTTTCCCATGTCTGCAATGGCTTGTTTATTTTCTGCACAAGCATAAGCAAACAATATTGAAGGAAAAGAGGAAATACTGAAGCACAAAAGAGCTTAACTAAAAACACGTTTATGTAGTTTATTTAGAATTTAAAGCAAGAATAAAGAGTGAAGTCATTGTTACATGATTCAATTTAGGATTTTGGATGGATGTACATGCCTGGTTGCAAGATGTACAGTATATATATATATATATAAATGTGTGTAAAGACAATATTCCTCCCATTGTTTTGAGTCATTTGAGTCTAATTACTCTGAAACATTCAATAAGTAAATATCATCCAAACAAGTAAATGGAAAACTTTTTTTTTTTCAAATGTAATTGTTAAAACATCAGTTTCAAATTATTTTAAGAAACAATACATATATATACACTACCGTTCAAATGATTGGAGTATGACAATTTTCTTTTTTTCAGAAAGGCAAGGCTGCATTTCTTGAGCAGAAAATCGGCATATTAGAATGATTTCTGAAGGATCATGCGACACTGAAGACTGGAATAAAGTACATTTTAAATCATCAAAATAGAAAACAGTAACTTTACACTGTCATATTTCACAATATTACTGTTTTTTATTAAATAAATGCAGCATTGGTGAGCGTAAGGGACTTCTTTCAAAAACATTGAAAAAGTGTATCAACCCCAAACTTTACATATAATAAAAACTAGTACTACTACTTAGTGTGAAGTGTGAAACAAAAATGAATTCTAACAGTGTGAATGAAGATGAAACTGAATCATGTCTTAACTGATTTTATATAGAGGAATTCTCTGAAATGACAAAACAGCAATTCTATGCGGATTCCTAAATATTAATTCACAATCTAGGGTTCAAAATTTACCACACCATGCGTAGGCTTTCAGACTAATAAGCACTGACCTGGCAGTGAAGCGAGCCTGGACTCCACAGCGTCCTGCAGCCTGGCTCCACTGCTCCGCCTCAAATAGCTTACGATAGGAAGACACTCTCAGCAGGGCCATGACAGCAGCAGGAAAGCAAGAAAAGATGATGACCGCACAAACCTGAGGTCTTTATAGATGCCGGGGCTGAGAATGTCACAGGCACTTGTGGGATCTCTCACTGAACACAAGGTGGACTAACTAGAGGAACAGCGTCAGAAGATAAACCTTTCACATGGAGCAGAAACAAGCCAGCCACTGCAACACGATTGGAGGCCACTCCTTCAGAAAGCAGTTACACTGAGACAATGACAGTTCAGCTTTGCAGAGCTTATTAAGAATTATTAACTTAGCAAGCACCAATAATAATAAATAAAATTAAAAAAAATCCCAAAACACTAAATAATATGATCATAATGTCTTTATTTCATTGAATAAATTAGATGCCCGGCCCTCCCCACAAATAAACCAAAGTATGTGCAAGTACCCATCTGTAAAGTACCAGAAACATCATTACAAAAACTGAATGGATAGAAAGACAGGACACAACAATAAACAAACAGGCAGGGTGGCGATCACAGCACACCAGAAATCTGTGTAATGGCCATCTGCATTTCTGTTCCACTGATTCAGTCTCCTGCAATGAGGTCCTCCCAGAAATATCATCTATTGGCATTGAAAAGAATGATTTCAGGCTATAAGTGTTTGAATAAGACAGTTGAGCTCCATGGTGGTCCTTTCCAAAGCAGAAATTAGAAAAAAATAAGCCCAACAGAAAGCTCAGACACAGACAGGGGCATGTAAACATGGCAGACGATGTGAAGTGATTTAGACGTCTGACATCATCGGAGAACATCGAACCAGTCAATATCATTCACAGAATTGTCACTATTTAGAGTTTTCAACATTCTCATGAAAAATATGCAGAAATTGTAACAGCTTGTCACTGGGGCAGAACCCCAAGGACATCTTTGTAACTTATTTACAACTAAAAGGTGCAGAGCAGTACCTTAAAAGTAGATATACTACTCTACAGGTACTAATATGCGTCTTTTAGGGTCATAAGGTAGAAAGTTACCCTTTAAGGGTACTGCCACAAGCTGTTGTACACCTAAATCTACAATTTCCACTTTTTTTTTCTGACAGCAAGGGAAGGCAGAACAACGAGTCAGAAACTGCTTACAACTCTTTTTCCAAGTTGCAAGACTGACACAAAACATTTCCTGTGAGATTTTGAGGAAATGTTGCTAATGGACAAAGGCAACAATGTCACACGCATTGTGGAGAAACAGCTTTGGTGGTTTGTGCTACAATAATATTTTAGCATTGGGGTGATGATTAATACGAGTATAACAGAGGAGACTTCCTCTTTACACACTGTAGTACAAAACCAGACTGACTGGTGCAAGAAGTTAAAAACCAGCAGAATTATCAGAATTTCCCGATGTGCACTATGAATTCAAGAGAGATAAACACACTCTTAACTGTCTCTCAGTGACTAGAAACAGAAAAGTGTACAGAAAAACAAAGTGTAAATGTAACATGAAACAACACCAACAAAGGTCACAAAGACTGTAAACGTCCACAAAATTACCCCAGTCTGGGTTAGTATCAACATTCATATAAATAGAAGAACCACAACAGCATCTTCATTAAAAGACATGACAGATAAAAGACAATAAAAGACCCAGTGAGCACATTAGTTAAAATGTTAACATCTCTGTAGCACGACCGGATCCAGAACAGATCTGTAAAAGAATAAGACCACAAAAGAATAAAAGTTTCAGACCCAGAGTCCAGATCTAATGAAGGTAACCACATCCGCTCACTGCCATTATTCAAAGTGAGTAAGAATTATGGGTGTGGTTGTGCCATCATAATGGACTGAAGAGGAGACCGGAGACCGTGTTTCTGAAGAATAACAGAAAACAGATTATATTTATCTGTGGAGGACATCCAATTGCCCAATGCTGAGGACAACGGTGTATGAGACTGGAAAACATAAATAAAATGTGCGCACCACAACGGACAATGCCGGCTGATTCATCATGATTCAGATAGAACTGAGTAAAGATCATAGTCCAGACTTCTCCACTCAGAAAAGGTAGTCGATTGTCAAAGTTACCTTGTAGGAAACACTTCTCTGTGAAGGTCATTTTCGAAGGAGAAAAGGAAGAGAGCATGAGACAGATGGAAAATGGTGCTTTGACGGAGCATTTAACCTGGCAGCAGCAGTCAATTCAATCTCCACAACATGGCTTTCCTTTAGTGTAACAAAGTCATTCCTTTGAGTGCCCATGAGTCACATTCACACACATTCAGTCAAATCTGGCCGGGAATATTAGATTTGGCATTACAGCACTCTGATCCAGAGGTTAAAACCAGAGAAAGTGGGGTTGCACATAGCATTATAGATGCTATAGTCAAAAAGATGAGGTTTGTAAGGGTTAAAGTGTAGTTATTAATACTACAGAAATAAACTGACACCTATTCCTCTGTAGCAGGAACAGAAGAACAGCGTAACGTAACCAATAGGCAGTGTCTGTGCAAAACAGGCACTATCCAACAGTGTCAAACTTTCATCACCGAGGCTGTTAGCCATCTTAGTGCAGGGTGGCCCAAATATCTCCCAGAGGACCAGCCACAAACACACCTCAAGTGTCTTTTTGCTCCACCTGAACACATCTGAGAGAAGACATAACACCTCGTTCTGCAGTCCTCTTCCTCAGTCTTCATCGCCTCCCATCAGGAACCCCAGTATGAAGTCGTTGGCTTTCTGACGATCGTGTTGCGTCTGTTTGCCAGCAAGGTTGGGAGGCGGCCGAATGAGGAGGCTTGCGAAGAGAGTAGCTGGTGAAGAGGTACAAGAAGAGATAGAACAGTAACACACCTGAATGTTTGCAATCTGCTGGCACTAGAGAAAGTCAGACTCACCTAGGAGGTTGGCATTCAGGTTGCTGTCAATCGAGTGTTTGAGTAATTCTCTCAAGAAGGCCATCAGGTAGCGGAACACATTGCGATGGGCACGTGGGAGCTGAGATACTAGCTGCCGTTTAGAGGAAAACCAAGAATTAATCCTTAAACTTTATTTCTTGGTTTAAAATGCATTTTGAATCTTATATTCTTCAGTGTGGCTTCAAACTTTTGGAAGCCACTGTATTTTAGATGCTTGTCATAAGATCAATGTAAAAAAAGACCACTCTAAAAAAAAAAAGAATAAAAATAAAAATACAATACAACTATTGACTTTCGATTAAAGGGGTCATATGATGTTGCTAAAAAGATCATTACTTTGTGTAATTGGTGTAATTAAATGTGTTTATGCGGTTTAAGGTTCAAAAAACACATTATTTTCCACATACTGTACATTATTGTTTCTCCTCTATGCCCCGCCTTTCTGAAACGATTTTTACAAAACTCATCGGTCTGAAAAGTGAGGTGTGCTCTGATTGGCCAGCTATCCAGTGCGTTGTGACTGGCTGAATACCTCAAGCGTGTTACGGAAATGTTACACCCCTTACCATATTGTGATGCCCTGTCCGGCCGGAGCGATGAGACAAAAACATTAAAACCCATTATAAACGAGGCATTTGTTGCATCAAGTGGGGACATAATTACGGATTATAATGACTTATACTGTCTTTTTACGCGTTGCGTTGCATCTTTATGCACCAAGAGCTTGTAACACTCCAAAGAGAAAGGAAAAATTGAAATCGCATCATATGACCACTTTAATCATTTGAACAGTCTTCTGTGTAAAATATATGGCAAAAATATGGTTGGATGGTTGAGACGTGTGCGTGTGTATATATATATATATATATATAGTAGATCATCCTGCAGGCCAGGGGTCTGGAAAAGGTCCTCCTGTGTATATAAAAAAAACTCATTAGTAATTTGAGATGTTATGGTTAATCATTGGTGCATTCATGCTTTATTTTGTTTACCTGCTGGCAGGCCTTGGTGTAGAGGTGATTAACAAGTAACCAGACCTCTTTGGGAATCTTCAGAGGTTTATCCTCTGTTCCAGCACTGTCCAACAAGAAATTAATCCGGCATTTCTCCTGTGAAATTGAAAAATTATCACTTTCTTACAAACTATATTTAATTCTGTATTAACTTTAAGAACAGAGACATAAGGTATCTTGTAGTACTTTCCACAAATACAGCACATTTTGGTGTCACATTTTTTTAAAATGTGCTAGATCCTATACTTTTGTTTACTTTCGTATACATTTTGTTGAACTATTCTTTCTCAACTCTATTCTCAACTGTATCCAACATTTAAAATCATAAAACACTGACATTTAGTTGAAATGATATTTAATTAAGTGGAACTGCATGCCTTTCTGCCAAAATAACTAAAAAAAATTCTTAAAATTGTCACAGCCAATTTTTTTTTTTTTATATATTTTTGAAAGTTTCTTATGCTCACCAAAGCTACATTTATTTGATCAAATATAGTAAAAACAGTAATAGTGTGAAATATTATTACAATTTAAAATAACTGTTCCCTATTTTAATATATTTTAAAAAGCAATTTATTCCGGTGATGGCAAAGCTGAATTTTCAGCAGTTCTTCAGTGTCACATGATCCTTCAAAAATCATTCTAATATGCTGATTTGCAGCTCAAGAAACATTATAGTTTATAATTAATTTTAAAAACTTTTATATAATGTCATATAATGTAATATTTGTGGGGGTTTTTTTTCATTTGCACCCGTTTTGTGGAAAGTGCCTTTAAAAATACAGATATTTGTTAAGATGGTTCCAGTACAACAGTACAACCTGGAGAATGACGACTTTGTTAACACTTTAAAGCATATAACAGCCATAACAAATTCATCCATGTGACATTTGAAAAAGGGTGATAAATAACATTGCTCTCTCTCTCTCTCATACAGACGCAGAAATGTATTATGTGGAGATAAGTGACAGCACCAAGACCACTGAACAATATAAGGGGACTCATGCAATTAGTAGGAATGCAACTCATGCTGAGCCAGAGGCAAAAACAACTCTGAAGAACAGTCGACTCCAAATTACAAACACTGATTTGTGAGGCGGGTTTCGCCATGCTGTGAGCTGCTATCTCTCTCTACTAATCTAATATCGCTGGCTGGTGAGCAGTGAGCTGGGTGAGGAAAGGAGGGGCAGAATTCAAGCCGAGAGATTCAAGCCTCAGTGACTTTCATTAGCCTGAACCAGCAGTGACTGCAGCAAGCTGACCTGTAGGAACGGGCAAGCACATCGAGACACTGTCACACTGGGACAAACATTTAAAAACAGGACAAAGTCACCCACAAACACACATGTAGGTCACAATAATTGCAGCTGTCCTATTGCATAACCTAATACGTCTTTTCTGTGGATAAAGAGGGACTTTACCTTTTCCATGCAGCTATCCTCTCCCTGAGAGTCATGCAGACCCAGAATGATTGGTCGAAAAGGAGTAGTCAGAAGAAAGGAGTAAAAGAAGGGACAGAGATGAGACAATAGAGAAACAAACAGTGAGAACACGGAGCCAGTATTGCAAAATCACAGATAAGCAGCTTTCGGCAATCAAAGGTGATCACTGAAAAGCAGAAAGACAGAAAAAAACTAAAGATGACTACTCTCTAAATGAATAACTAACCATATTTTGAGAATATAGCAGCAAATGGAAATGTTCCGAACAGCACGGGTGGCTTGCATGATGACCTACTGGTCCTGAACAACCTGTATCCCATAAAAACATTTATTTCTATACATGACTTCCTCATTCTAGCCTCAAAGAAGAATCATGTCAAACTGGACATCTAAAATCTCTTATCTAAAATCTGGGTGCAAAATTCCTTGCCACTGTCTGTCATGACCTTCTACTGGCTAAGAAAGGAAGACAACAACTTTTGCAACGTCAGCCACTTATCCTTACTTGGCCATGTATCCTGTGATTATAATCCATCTAAATCAACTGAAGTTGCGGCCTGTGCCTCACCAGATCGATGAGTTTGGTGATGGGGATCTCACGGATGGGCTTCTTCATACGGCACAGGGTCTCTAAAGATGTGCCGAAACAGCTGGGCAGGTAGTTTCCCGCCACAGTGATGAAGTAGTCTTTCCCCCGGTCCAGATGAAGCACCAGGATGTCCTCGATTTTATCCTCACCAGAGTTTAGCAGCGTCACAGAGTCTTTACTGACATACACCTCCAGAAAGATCTCCATTGCCTCATCTACAAGGAACAGGAATATATAGACAGTGTGGAGGATGCGCATTCTGCACATTAATAAAACAATTTAAATGACACATCATATGTGTTTTTTCAACTGTAAACATGGCCAGCTGACATGACACTTTACTGTCTTTAAAGAAAAATGCAATTAATTTATTCTCTTATGTTTTCATCATTTGGCAAAATGACCCATTCACAAAACTGTGTTTTAATTACGGATGCACTGAAATTATTTTGAATCAAAACACCAAAACTGAAATTAGTTATCCGTTAGCTGTTTAGAGGTGTTCACGGGTCATAAACTAGTAATAGTAAAGTTTTTGGCAACAAGCCACCTCTTGATATTTCAGGTGAACAAATTTAACATATTTTCAGTAAAATTCTGTGGTCCTTCTGGACGTGGATGCAAATCAAGTATACTGACATTATCCAGCCATGAAAATTGAATAAAAATAAAAAACACAGTAAAAGGATAAAAGGAAGTAAAGAAAGACATTATCAAACACTGTCAACTACAACATTCATTTTTATTTGATGCCATATGATATACTCACTAGGGTCTAGTACCCCTTCGCTGGGCTCAGCACGTAGCCATGGCTTACAGTATTGAGAATCATTGAGTTTGGGAATGAAGGCGAAGGTGCAAGCAACCTGTCCGTCATTAGTGATGAGAAAACTCTGACGCTGAAACTGACGGAACTTCACATTCTCAAAAGTGAACTATGGGATAAAGAACAGGTGTAACATGAAAATGATGCTGTAAGCACATACAATACCATTCAAAATGTTTTTGGCAAAGCTGAATATTCAGCAGCCATTCTTCAGCTTCACATGATCCTTTAGAAATTATGCTAATATGCTGATTTGGTGCTCAAAAACATTTCTTATTATGATCAATGTTCAAAACAGTTGTGCTGCTTAATATTTATGTGGATACCATAATATATTTTACATTTATGTATGCATTACAAAATATCCTCAGTGTGAACTGATTCAGGGTGATGCAGATCAATTTATTTTTACTGTCTTTTCTTCTTTCTTTTATTTTAAAGATAAAAGCATTTAGTCTGAAAGCAATTATGGCACATGTGATCAGCCCATAACCCACTCGCAGTCCAGAGAAATGCTAAGATTGTGCAAACATTATCGACCCTCCACTGATATAAATAGTGGGATCTCAGAAAGACTGGAGGCAGGCCAGTGGATCGATGCAGAGACAGTTTGTCAGAGGAGACACTCCCCTGTCTGGCTTTGTCATTACTCACCTCCCGTTGTGTTAGGGACAAAGAGGGCAGAAAGTCATTTTCCATCCTGTCCATGTCCCGCACAATCTCTTCGAACACCTTCTTGTAGCGCTGCTCAATCACCATCTTCACCTGTAGCACACATAAAATCAATGTGATGCTCTCAACTGCTTTATTGGAGCATGATGAAAGAAGTAAACCTCACCCCGATACTGAAGAGAGAGCTGACAGGTTTGTGGTCACTGGTCTTCAGCTCCATGTGACTGCGGTAGTGAAGCTGCTTCACGTTGCTCCCCCTCCAGAGGATACGGTCGCACCAGGCCGGGACTCGACACTTCCCACTGTGGACGACAAAAACCAAATCAAACCTGATTCTTTTAATTTTAAGATCATCAAAGAAAGATGTATGAAGGAAGAGGTCCTAATCTCCCAGAACTTTACCTTGAGTCCCATCGGTCTGATTTAGCATCATACTTGTAAGTTGGGCAGAAATTAATCTCCCCTTCCATAAAGTCAGTGAAGGCACATTTAGTCTTTCTCTGGATGTTCAGCTGACAAAGTGGAACAGAAGATGCTATTAAGTGTGCTTTTAGAACAAAAATGGAAGTCCGCCTATATTTGGCTACCACTTAAAGAACTGCCATATACACACACACAGGAAAAAGAAAAGAGGAAGCAACAAATGATAACCTAAACCAGATAAATACAGGGGAGTGCATAGTAAAGGAAACCACTAATGAACACACGTTTGTGTTTTGTAATTACAAATATTAATAACTAATATTATTCATATAATAATGAGTGAAACACTTCTAAAATATTATTATAAAGTAGCATCACTGCGAGGTCTTACCTGATCATACTCTTGAAGCCTCCGCAGCTCCTTCTCAGCAATAAGTCTTTTTACCTCCCCAGCATCAGGAAAACATAGCCTGTAGTTGAGATCTCCAAGCCAAATCACCACACTTAGAGGAGAAATCATAACACTGAACCATTTAAATATAGACCCAATATTAGCTTTAAAATTCTGTTATCTAATCACAGGAAATCAGTTTCAAAAATGGCTACATTGGATAACTAGATGTTGGTGACACTCACTCATGTTTGACTATTCTTAGAGGTGGATAGTCCAGCAGGTGGAAACTCATGCGGGCACATATGTCTTTGTAGTCCTGGTTCCGCCGCTCATAATCATCCACATGAGCCGCCAAGTGAGAGTTTACGAAGCAGAAGCTAGTATTATGGAACACAAAGCGCACAGCCACTCCTCCTTTATTCCCCTACAGTAATGGAGCAATAAAAGTGAGTTAATATTATCAGGTCAGACAATGATCTACTGATCATTCGTTTTGTGGTCATTTCTGTCATTTGTGTAATCAATACCACTCTAAGAATACACCATATCTAATGCAAATACAACAAAAGATACACATTATATGCCAAGTGATAGGCTAGAAGTACTTCCTGTTTTGACAAACCACTACCTATTGTTACAAATTCAAACATACCATTTTATTCATGAGGCCAGTTCCCACAGACTCAGAAGCCACCTCTCGAATGTGATGTTTGTGCTCCTTGTTGACATACACCACTAACATCATTCCCACTAGGCGAATGGTACGGATCTGAAGACAGGATGCAGAGCCTCATGAAAAGTTCACACAAAATTAAAGCAAGCACCACATACTTTCTTCAGCTGACCACAGGAAAGACTAGACTGTTCTTTGCAATTTAAATGTTGAAAAGCAAAAATCAGCTGTCGTTCACTCACCCGTATGTATCTGGCTTTATGATGGAGACTTCTCTCTACTGCATCAACCCATAACTGTTCTTTGGAAGAGTCCATATAGAAAAAGGCCTCTGTGCTCAGGTCCAGCTCCTGAAATCTGCCAAATAACAGAACAAATCAATATGAACATAATCAATCAAATCTACGAATGGACAATTAATAATGTACAATTATCTATAAAGGGTGACATATTTAAGGTCTGTCCCACTGGACTCACAAAATTGAGTGAGTGACGAGTGAGTGACGTGACATGGTGCCAAGTATGGTTACCCATACTAGGAATTAGTGCTCTGAATTTAACCCATCCTAAGTGCACACACACCGTACTATAATGACTGTTTCAAACAGGTTTCCCAAATACTGCCCCATTTGCATGCTCCAAATGTGTCTCCAGTGGAGCAGGGACCTCATGTTCTGCCACTCACCCCAGTGCATAGACATCTGGAGGGTCTGGGTCACTGCACAGCCAGGGCTCAAGACTGCTGTCAGGAGACTGACCATTCACATTCCAAGTGCCAATGAAGAACCTGTTAAGCAGTGACTCAATCAAATGCCAGGAATCAGTTCAAACAATATCAATGACACATTTTCAGGCATGTTGCATTTACCTAAAGTTCTTAATGTCCACGTATTCTTTCTCCTTCTTGTTGAGACGATACTTGAGCAGGCCTTCCCTTGACCCTGCGTGGCTGCTCATCATGGCCTGTCTCATGGTGTAGTTGGATGGGCTGTCAGAGCAGGAACCGGAGCGGTCTACAGACTGAAGTCTGTAACTACAAACAGCAATAAGTTCAACACAGCTGAAAATCCACATGCTTCTGCATTTAAGACCAGTAGCACTCACTCATTTCTGACTGATGTGGAGTTCTGTGTGGATGGTGGCCTTTCTTTGGTAGTTGGGCCTGCCGTGAGGTTACACGATGGTGTATATGTGCCCTTCCGAGGGGGCAGTGGTGGAGCAGGTGGCTCTCGTTGTGCAACTATACGATTTTGCTTGTTCTTCTTCTCTTCAAAGCCAAAATCTGTGGCCAGTGAGAGAGCGGAGTCTATAAACAGAGAGGAACAGACCAGCAGGATTGTAAGTGACAAAGCGTTGACTAGCAACTACTGTCTTTGATGTATCTGCTCATGCAACCCCATGTAGAAATTGTAATGTTCTTGTATTATTTGTGCCATTTTTTATAACATACCTGTTTTTGAGGGCTTTACTAAAGTGCTATTGTTGATGTTATTTGAGGTGGATTTGGAGGTTCCTCTTTGAGGTGGGACTGGAACAGGTACAACAGGCTCCATCTTTCTGGGCAGTGAACTCTTCCTCTCAGCTAAAGGTGGACCATTTAACACTGATGTTTCATGTAGTTACGGTGAATGGCGAATGGTTTTCAAAATGTCTTCAGCAGTGAAAAAATATTTAATATTGTCATAATTTTATTATAGGCAGCTCTACTTTCAAGAGTGGAAAGTAAAGCACAGGTCTGTTTCAGTGAACAGTGGGCATAAACATTGATGCAAGACCAAAAATCTGTACATTCAAAACAACCTCAGAAGGATAAAATCAACCTGTCAGAATAAACCACAACCAAAAGAAAAACAAAAACATGAAAAGCAGGTTTTCATGGTTTTCAACTTTAAATGTTTCCCTGATCTGGACATAATATTTCTTTTTTCAAATCTCCTTATAAAAACGAATATGAAAATCTTTGATTAGAATTCGGACACATTTTTGTTTATACGTGATGTTTTCGAGTTATCTTACCTTCAATGATTAATAATTTCAGAGTATTACCGACAGGGTCTTGTAAAGGCGGGAATACACCACATGACTTTTGTCCCAATGTGAAGCATGGACAATGCTAGTTGATGAAAGTCTAAGTCAGTCTGCAGATTTTGGGCAGTCAGAATTTCATGAACAAAACTCAAGAAAACAAAGAAGATTATGTAATTCTGTTCAAAAATATCTTCTCCAGGAGAAGTTAACCTGATGCCTTAAAACAAAAAGATTTTATGCCACTAACCTGATAAAATCTGGCAATGCTTTTTTTGTTGTTGCTGTGTTTGGAACGTCTTTAAAGTCTGGTAGTGTGTGATGCCCAGGTTTTCTCTCTAACCATTTACAAAGTCGGCAAATGTATGATGGCCAAGTGTTTTAATATTTGTTTATTTTGAAGTTGTGTATTGTATTCCAGCCTTAAGTAGACTTTGGCACACTGTCACAAATGAAATACTGAGCTCATGAAATGTCAGTGGACGATGTCAAGAATTGAAGCCTCTAAGGTAAAAGTTTGAAGACAAACTTAACCTGAGCTGAATTAAAATCAGTGATTTAACAAATTAGAGAAATCACGCAGCAGGTGGCTTAACCATTGACTTCATTGTGGTTGTAACAACATAAACTAAAGTAAACCAACACTAAAGAGTTATGCGTGTCTACATTTCTGCCTGACACTAAGGTCAAATTCTTCCAGGAAGCATTCATTACCAACAAACCTATAAATCTGGGTGTTGGTTACTCTGGTAAATAAATGATTAGAGTGGTTAATAAATAAGAAATGTGGCTTGATGTTTGTGGCTGCATTCTGTGCAGGGAAAATGTGCAGGGAAAATGAGGTGTATCACCGTGCTGTTTGGCCTTCGTCACATGCTGTAAGAAGGACTGAGTGTGAACATCATCCTGCAGCTCCAGGAGAAGCGCCGGCGTTTGCTCGCCTTGAAGACGAATCCGTACCGTCGCTGTTGAGGAACATTGTGTCACATTCTCACATCCAAACATCGAGCTATGCATTTTATTCATTAGCAAAAGCACTTATTTATTGAAGCAATATGCATTAAGAAACCTGCCCAAGTATACAAATAGCATAACAAATATAATGTACATAAGCTTCTACCATTTCATACAATTTATAGAAATAAAATTAAATGGATAAAAAGAGTAGCAATAAACTGCTTAATCTGAATGCTGCTAAAATAAGCTGCTAACAGCCGGATAGATATGATTGAACTATAAATTATGCAACAATTATTTGAAATACACTTGATTTGTATTCTATGCTGATGTAATCATCCCAACACACTGCATACAATTGAATAAGACACTTGGCTATGATTCAATAAAATATAAAAATAATTTAAAACAAGGAATCATATAAAACAAACAATTGAAAAGAGGACTAATTAAAAAACTTACTGTTAATCGAGATGTCAATGAGAAACGCTTCTTCAGCCTCTAAAATAGGAAATGAAAGAAAGTCAGGGACAGATTTTAAGGGGACTGTACCAGGAAATACATAACATAAAAAATAACCTGCCCTCTATGGTGACAAATGATTTTTAAATATTTGATCAGGAGAGGGAGATTTCATCATTCAAAACAGTGCTTATTATCCAAGCCTCACTGACAGAGACCAAAGGGGAGTTTGAACAGGGAGAAAAATATTATAGTGAGGAGAGAGCAAATGCATTTACACTGTTACACAAAGTCCTTCTGTAAAGTATAAATAGTCAATAGAAGCTTACCTCGAACTATCTGAAAATGGTTATTAATGGGGATAGAGAGCTGGGGCACTGGACTTAATACAATTGCTTCAGGATTTGCCAGAATATCCAACCTAACAACAAGAGATTCATTCATGAAATGTCGTACAAGAATACATAACCTGTCTCACAAAGACTTCCTTTATCAATTCATTTTATTCTAGGATTTTAACAAAGTCGGTTAGTTAGTTTTTTCGACAGAAACACGCTCCGTTTACAAATGAAAAAAAAAAAAAAACAGGGTGATAACACCACTTTTGCTCACTTTATACGTTTAGCATGCAGTACACTGTAGAGTATCATTTAACAGTTTAGGGTCAGTACGATTTAATTTTTTAAAGAAGTGAATACTTTTATTCATCAAGGAGATTAATCAAAACAAAAGTGACATGGATAAGACATTATAATGCTACAAGATATTTATAATGTATCAAAAGATTTCCATTTCATTTGGCTGTTCTTTTGAACTTTCTATTCATCAAAGAATTCTGGAAAAAAAAACTACATCCAGGTTTCAACAAAAATATTAAGCAGCACAACTGTTTTTAACATTAATAATAAAAACAAATGTTTCTTGAGCAGCAAATCATAGCATATTAGAATGATTTCTGAAGGATCATGCGACACCGAAGACTGGAGTAATGGCTGCAGAAAAGTCAGCTTTGTGATCAAAAGAATACATTTTAAAATATATTACAATAGAAAATTGTTATTTTTAATTGTAAGAATATTTCACAAGGTTGCTGTTTTTACTGTATTTGTGATCAAATAAATGCAGCCTTGGTGTGCATAAGAGACATTGTCAAATCTTACTGACTTCAAACTTTTGAATGGTATTGCATCTCTCATATTTCCACTATGGTCCAGCATAATCTTATCTCATCAAAAATGTATCTTCAGAATGTAGAGGGTGGAGGGAAGCTTATGGAAATGCAGCAGGCTAAATGCATATTGGAGAGCTAATTGCAGACCATATTTCACTCTCTGACAATAACAGTGCCAACTCCAGGGCATCAGGTTCCTCTCAACATGGTCTTACCTCCATTTCATTCCATGGGAAATTCAATTACAGTGGATTATTGGAAAAACCTTCAGATTTCACTGCCTGAGTGTGCTATGCAAGCGCATGCAGGCAAGACTAGAACCACTCTGTGCTGCCAGTGAGCCCCTCTCATTCAGTCTCAGAAGACGATAATTGCTGTAATGGATGCTGTTGCCAGGAAACGCAGCACTCATGAACAAGGGAAATTTGGCCTAGACTTACTAAGAAATCTCACATTCAATCAATACAAATAATAGCCCGGTGTAGCGATGATGGTTATAAGCTGCTCATGCCAAATATATTTCCTAATTCTCTGAGGTTAAACTGTGGCACATGCTGCCACATTAACGTTTTATTAACTAGACAGCTCAAAATGGTTATGCAGTTCAAGCACTCCCCATTCACCTCAAAGGTCTGTCCAGCTAAATGAAACATAACATACTTTTATTAGCTGGTTACACCTTCAGTGATCTATACAAAGATGCTCTAGCAATTCTGGTTAAGGGGACAGTTCACCCAAAAATGAAAATTCTGTCCTCATCTACTCACCCTCATGTTGTTGCAAACCCCTAAAACTTTTGTTCATCTATAAAACACAAACTTGCAAGAAACCTGAGAGATTTCTGTCCCTCTACTAAAGGTCCATTCCACCATGACTTTGAAGGTTCAAAAAGTTCACGAATTGATCATAAAAGTAATCCATATGAATTGAGTGGTTTCATTCATGTCTTCTGAAGAGACACAATTGCTTTATAAGATAACAGATATAATTTTGGCATTATTAACATTTAAACACTGATCAAAGTACATAAACAGAGCTAATCAAATATGGTAAAGGAAAACTTGAGTGTACTTGAACCAGTGGGGTTTGTTCTTGCGTGTCACGCAAGCATGTTTGAGTTTCCTCAATAACCAATTAAATTTGTTCTTGCACATCAATCATGTACGGTTGAGCTGCCGTCGACTGTATTTTTGTGCTCTATGTATGCGCGATGATCAATGTTTATATATGAATAAATGCCTAAATTATTTGATTTTTAGGTAAACTATCACTTTAAATACTTAATTTGTTGTTCTAATTCAGTGGTTCCCAATCCTGATCCTGGAGAACCACAACCCCAACATCTTATCTGACACACATGAGGTGTGTTTGATTAGGGAGACATCTACAATGTGCAGTGTTGGGGGTTCTCAAGAATCAGGATTGGGAACCACTGCTCTAACTGATTTCCCATAATCCAAGAGTTTTGTAAGGCACGAATGCTACCTACAGAAGTAATTTGCATAAAAGGTTTCAATGCATACGTTTACATCTAATGCCTAATGTGTCACAGTCAATGTACGCTTCCTCATGCACGTCTGAAATATCAACTGTGTATTTTGTTCTTCTTGTTATGAGATCCTTTTCATTACACATGGATTCAAAAAATAACATTTGTGACCTCTTTTACCCAGTCAGTTCTTGAGCTTTGAGTAAAGCTGAGTGTGTACAGTTTTAATGCAGTTAAAGAGTTTGTGTGCTCATGTGAGGCTTATTAGGCTCTAGGACACCGAGGTGGAATGCAGAATAATGGGCAGCATGCTGGCATCCACCAAACAAACAACGAAAGCCACACTGCCTCATTACACAATCTTTCTCAGAGTCTTCTGACAACTAGGCTATAGCAACCAGCAGTTAGGGCAATATGTAATTCACATTTCTTTCACATTCAAATTTCTGGGGTTCACAGAAGCAGAAGTTGTCACAGTAAGTAAACCAATAGTGAATGAGAGACTAAAACAAATATGATTTTTACATTCCAAATTGCTCCAACAGCAAAAGAAATGGCAGACTCAGACCAGAGGAAGATGTCAAATTTACAGCCATTGTATTAGTTTTTTTTATGCACAAGTTTTTTTATGCTAATATAACTCAAAATATGCTGTTATAAATGCACATTACATTTTTGTGGAAATTCTTCATCACACAGTCTGTGAAAGGGTGCATATTCACGATCTTTAACATCTTTGAAAGTTGCTTAAGTTTTAAGGATTATAAAGAATCACGTACATCAGATTGAAAGGAAAAGATATATCTGGTAAGACATATCTTATGTAAAATGTAAAAAAACATTGGATGTAAAAACAAACAGCAGCTTGCTAAAAGCAAGCTACATTCTAAAGATAGAGATGCTCATTAGATAGCTAGCAATTAGATGGCATGTGTTGGTTGCTAATCATGTCCAAAAGGCCAAAAACAACAACACAACCATCAATGTAATAACACAGACAGGCAGTAGCAATGAACCACCTGACAGAATGAGCAGTTCAGTCCAAACATTGATTGAACAGCTGCTCTGATGCTCATGTTTCTCAACTAATCCTGTTTTACACAAAATCATTCTTTAGTATAACAGCAAAAACATGTGAATCAAGTGGAAAGAAAACTGAGATCAAACAGAGAGTCTACTCACTTAAACTGTCCAGAACACTCTAACAGAGACAGGAGTCTTGGTTCTTTTTGTCCGTTTCTGAGCTCATGTCCTCTAACAGTCTGAAAAGTCACTGTTAAGGATTCAATTGAATAGCTGGAGGCAGAGGAAAAGGGAAAAGGGTGGAAAATGTGACGCCTCGTGGCTCTCCCATGCTCCCTCTCGTTCTCCCTCCCTCACACAATCAAAGAACTTGTTGGACTTTATATAAGTCTAATAGGTAAGTGATAAAACATTAGTGAAAATCCCTATCATACGTCAAGATATTTAAAAATCATTAAAAGCGCTACTCTCATAATAAACAGCCACCGTTTCTGTAACATCTATAATGTCATACCTTACAGACACATCATATCAAGTGACAACAATGTCACGCAATGATGTTCAAATTATTCCTAAGAAATATAAGAGTATGATAAAACAACGCTTACCATGAGGCGCTTGTGTATAACGTATGTCAGACAGCAGAGAGAAAACAGCAACCCAAATGACAACATTTGAATTCGGTTCAGCCTCTTTAATACACTGACAAGACGAAAATAATTGTTATGTTTACCATTACAGCTAGGTTAACAAGACACGGCAAAATGACACAGCTACTGCTCTTTACAAAATCAAAATGAACAACCGAGCTCCCAAACAAAGGATACGGCCAAACACTGGCTATCGGATATCCCGAGTGAAGACTCCATCATGAATGTTGTTAAATGTGTTGAATTAAAGCCGTCAGGCGACTAGCTAACAGGCTAAACTCAGCGCGAGTGTTTTCTCTTGTCAGGCTCCACCCCTCACCTCGCGTGGCCTTCCGGGCTGATTGAGAGACGGCTCGCTCGCTCGGGAATAATTTAGCCCGTGAAAACGGGTTTTGAATAAACACGGGTGGGGAAAAAAAACAATCAATGTACACTCGCTCTTCCAAAAAGCAGTGACGTAAAAGAGCGCGCGTCAGCTTGTGAGCCGGTGCGTCATTGAACTCCGGAGAAAACGACACCCATCTAATAGGCCTAATGTTACGTGTATATCAAATTTGGGGTTAAACAGAGATCACGGTTGACGACAGTTGTGTTGTCGCATTAGTAGGTAAATTATATCTCGAGTGATGTTCGGGTTTAATACGTTGGCAAAAATATGTTGCAAAACATAACCGGTCATGAGTTCCGAGGTCATCATCACCGCGCTGTCCCGGACGCAGCAACATCACTGGGCGTGTTATGCACTGCTCGGGGACGTCATGAATGCTCAACTTTTTCGCATATTGTGTGTAAACACAACATGAGTTACGGCATTCTTTAAATATTGACTTTATAGAGTTTCCGTCAAACGCCCTGATATTAATCAGATATAAAGTTGTTGCTAAATCTCAAATATCAAAATGAATATAGAGCTGATGCGCTCCTTTTGGTTGCATAATGTTGTGTGTGTTGCAAGTGTATTATTATTTCAGTTCCACCCAGAACAGATTACATGTTTTTATTCAAACCAAATTCCACCTGGATGGCTGTGTTTGATAAGCACACTATTATTTTATTTGTAATGTGCACTCCAAAGAAATCACATTACAGACTTCCATCCCCAGTCATTAAAAAAAAAGTTTGAATTATATATAAATATGAAAATGCATACATACAGTCTATTCCGAAAACAAGCAGGTGGGTTTGATACCAATGTCACAATTCTCATCACTAATTCTCAAATCTAATCTTGGACTTTATTCATGTAAAATCGTATAATTAGTGTTTCTTTTAACAGGGAAAACAGTCAGATATGCAGAGAACATAAAGATTAAGCAGACGAGGTTTTGATTTTGTGCATGGCATAAGGGCTGGAGTTGATATGAGGCCAGATGTCTCCATTGGACATCTCAGGTTTGTCTTCATCCTTCCTCTCCTCCATTACCACTGTCATTATCATCTCTGGGTTGAAGACGTCTGGTGTGCGGTAAGGGCGTGCGAGGTGGCGAAAAGAAGACCGCAAGGAGGCGTCATCTTCATCAAAATCATCTATTAGTCCTCCATGTGTCCTGTGGGAGGACTTGAGCTCATCTCCTAGCTCAGAGGCCAGGTCTTTCAGATCTCTAATCAGGGTGGACTTAAGACCAAACAAACACAGCAAGAAGAACAGACCGGCACAGATACCAGAAACAAAGTATAAAGCCACTGTCTCCGGAAGACCTTGGGCAAATGGAAAAGAGAGGCCAGGATGAACAATACAATCAACAATATAGATGACAACGGGATAAATCTATTAGTAAGATACTACCACATTTAGTATATGAAGGCCATTGCTGACTGCTGATGTTAGCAAACTGAAGAAAAATATATATTAATATTCATTTGTTCTCTAAGGCTTTGGCATGTGAGTTCATGTTAAGTGTTAAGTATTTACTGATTATTTACATGTAGCATATAACAAAACGTGTACATTTTAAAATTGAATAAATAGTTGATCATACAAAAGAAAGATGAATAATAGTAAGTAAAAATGGCATCAAATCATTTGAACATTCTGCGAACAGACCACACATCTAACATACCCTGGATTTGGGAAAAGATTTCCAGAGAGTTGGTGAAAATGTTTTGTGGTCTGGACACACCAGGGCCAGTATACCACCCTCCTGTGAAGGGGGAAGACGGGATTGGATCCAGCAGTCAGCAAGACCATCAACCACGATGACTGGCAGTTATGTTATATAGCTGAGTCACGGGCAGTTGTGGTCAAAAATTTACATACAGCTTTAAAAATCTGCTAAATGTTAATAATTTTAAAACAATAACAAGATAATAGAAATGCATTTTAGTTTTTATTTAGTACTGCCCTGAATATCACATAACATGTTTACACCCCAATCAAAAGTTTTCAAATGCTTGATTTTTAATACACCCTTCATCTCTTAATGCATTGTGTTGCCTTCTTGAGCATCAGTGAATGTTTCACCTTTTGCAATAATTGTTTATGAGTCCCTCAGTTGCCCTCAGTGTGAATAGATGCATCTCACAATCATACAGTCACTGCTGAAAAGGGTGCAGAAGATGCTGGAAAATCGAAAATGTGCAGTACCTGGAGGATCTTTCTGAAGAACAGTGGGCAGCTTAACTGCTCAGAACAAACAATGGACTCATAAACAATGATCAAAAATACAGTCATGGATCATCCAGATAACAACACACAGCATTAAGAATCAAGAGTATGCACACTTCTTCATAAATGTCGCTATTATTTTGTCTTGCGGACTATATGTAAACATCTGTTGAGTGAAATAGCTTATACTAAATACTAAATACTAAATAAAAACAAATAAATGAAAAAAAAACCATGCAATTTTTATGTTCCCTTTTATTTTGTCAAAACTATTAACATATTGCAGATTCTGCAAGGTGTATGTAAACGTTTGACCACAACTGTATAACTTTCCTGTCATTTTGTCATATGCAGTACTCACACATGTAATGAGTTGCAGTTATTACGTTGAAAATATCTTTTTAATACAAGCTAGTTTATTCAAATGAAAATTAGCTTAGTAAATTAGCTTAGTAATGAAGAGAGTTTGCACTATAAAATTCTGTGTCTTACCATGTGTATAGTCAGAGAGCAAGAAAGGATCTAGGTTTCCACGTCCAACATCTTCTAGTAGATACCGTGGTACTAAATAAACAACAACAAGGTAAATCTTTTTATGACTGCTTCAACATTAATGTAGAAAGTATTTGTAGTTTTCCTTAACCTATTGAAACATACCACAAGTGAAGGAGACTCGCAAGTGCTTCTTGGTCCCAGGGAAACAGGGGTCTCCAAATCCCTGAGCATCAGCCAGCACAGAGCAGTTTGTCCTGCCATGACACTTCCTTGACACTCTCCTCAAGGCTGACGGAGACAGGCACTCTAACAGGAAACAAGCATTTAAACATAATCTCAATAAATGAATGACTGTTTTTAAACCTATCTGATGATCTCTGTTCTACTTAGTACAATGAAAACAAAAAAGGATTTGAACACATAATTTGGTGCCTCTGCTGTTGTAGCAAAACCTTCCCACTAGATGGGAGAAGTGTGTTATTTCAGTCTCAGACCTATGTCTGGTTTTGTTTTAGCCTCTTGAGGGCACTCAAGGCTGTCATGCTCCAGGTGGCCAAACGTGGCTGAATAGATGGCCAAAACCGTGTCATTCTTACAGGCCAGCTTCAGCCGCTCATTCTCACAAACTGTTCTCGAGCGATGATGCTCTGTGGAGATGGAAAACTCATTAGGTGTGTGAAAAACGCAAGATATTTTGAAAATATAGTCCGATTCAAGTGTTTACATTTTTATTTTGTGCCTACTGATCAGACCATTTCAGGTCTACACCATTACTTTCAAACAGATCGAAATTCATTTGGATCAAGCTCCAACGGATTGACTGAGGCCTTTTCAATCTTACTGCGCCATCAATTTGATTATTTGGGTGCATGTAATGTAGATATAGATGTCCTGTTCAGTTACAAAATATCACTGAAGCACAAATAAAGGTGTCTCACCAGGCTTGCACTTGTAGGAGACAATGATGTATTTGCTGGTTTCAGGGCAGAGATCTTGACCAAACACAGGACTCACCACAGGAATCTGACACTCCTGTCGGTCCTGGCACTCAGACATCACTTTCTAGACATAAAAAAACACACATTCTGACTGAAATTCATTAAAGAATGAGTAAATGCAGATCAAAGATACCTGAATGGCTGTCGTTGATATACAGTCTGTGTTTTCCTCTGTTATGTTTGGGTTTGTGTGTGGGCATAGATATGGACTTGGAATACGGCGTCCATAAAATGCTGAGAGAACAGCCACAGATGTTCTGGTGGGGCATCTGATGGACAGCGTCTCTCCATCACACGCATGGGCAGTGTGGTTCTTAAGGATTCTGTGGAGGTAATCTAAAAGGAGAGTATCATTTGAGCATCACTGTTGCAGAGATAAAGGCCTATGTCACGGCTCAGCATACAAACAAGGCATTGTGAATGCTTTTAGAAAACAGCATTGTAGACCACAACTAATGTACAGCCTGTTGTAGTGCAAATCCAGCAGAATGACAATGGGCAAGTAAACTCCCTCCCTCTCTAATCTAATCTTGTCAGGTGTGGCTGACATTAAAACAAAACTCCTGGGTTGGAACCCAGGAGGAGAAAATTGCAAAAATAAAAAGAATAAAAGAAAAGAAAAGAACAGAGAAAAAAAAAGAAAAGAAAATGAAAACATAAATGAAAATTCTTAATTATTTTGCATTTTGGTGGGCCTATATAATGTTTTATAAAAAAAAATAAGAATAGATTTCAGTGATTTTGAAGGAGAAAATGGCAAATAACAAAATTAATGCAAATTATTAATAATGCAAATTTGTTATTACAAATTATTAATAAGAAATTTCAGTGATTTGGGAGGGGGAAATGGTAAATAAAATTAAATAAATAAATAATAATAATAAAGCAAAAATATTGGTAAGCCTATGCATTTATTTGTATTATTAATACATTATGCATCATTTTATTAATACTTTTTTGGGGGGATTAGACTAAAAAGATCTATAGTCAATCACAAAATAATTGTATCAATAGTTTAAAAAAAAAAGTTTAAATCTAAATTAAGCTGCTATTGATACATTTCCTTTAAAAATGGTATTGGGAATTCTTCATCTTTCAAATCCCAAAAACTTTGTCAGAAAATTGCACTGAAAGAGAGGCAGGGGTCAAAGACAGCCATGTAGTCAGAGGAAATGACCCCAACAGGATTTGAAAGAGGTCTTCCTGTTCACTGTACGGCAGACTTGGGATTTAAATCTTGGAGAACATACTGCAGAGCATTTCCTTCCCTAGAAGCAGTTTTCTCTTTCTTATCCTCCACTTTTCCACGCAGCTCAGGTTTCTAGACTGTTATGTTTTAAACAAGCATGGCTCCGTTCCTTCACCGGACCATATCCATGAGTATTCAAAGAGACGGAACTGGATCAATGGCAATTGTAATGGTTGGCCTGTACCTCTCTCTCTCTCTCTCTCTCTCTCGGTTTAGGCCATTCTGCATCTGTAAAGCCCTCTGTTATGCAGTGCCAGGTACAGACACACTCACAAATAAACACAATGAGCTATTCTTGGCTTATTATTACTTGAAGCCACTACAGAACAGCAGAATTAAGAAGCTAACATTTGTCAGGGACACTTAAATGCTGACTTTTATGGTACTATAACACATAAACACAGGATGGGACAGTTCTGTGACTCTAACACCCATCTCTTTTAAGCTGATACACTACAGATTGTTGGCAAGGATTGTTTGAAAGACAAAATACAGAATGTTTTCTTTCCTTTGGGAGGTTTGCTCCAAGACAGCATGCTGGATTTCCTCTATCACAGCCACAAAATCAGAGAAAAACACTCACCAGAGAAATCTGGAGCTGACGAGGTTTGCCGTGTGTTGACAGCTAGGGCGACAGAGAGGAAACACCAGGACCAACAAGAGCTCCATGGAGACATAGTGCACAACGCACATTATGAAGCGCTGTGATTTTTAACTAGGAGAAGTTGTTTGGCTGTTTACAGCCCTCTGACTTCTGACCAGGAGAAAGGGGTCAATGGTGGCATTGTGTTGAGTGGAGAACAAGAGCTCTTTCAACAGCATTGACACTGACGTACATTTGTGTCATTGCACTAATTAGACGGTTTTCATGCTTGTTTTCCATTTATTTATCAAAAGGGCTTTTTGAGGTGACAAAGTTCACACGTCTGTTTTTACTAAGCAGCCACCCTGATGATAATAAATTTAGTTTCCAGTCAAAAGTACAGCACAGATCAGTATTCAGTAATGATCAGTCTGAATCAGAATTCTAGTCTTAAAAGTAAACAAATATCTGTTATAAGTTAAATTAACCTGAAAAGAACATTAGTGTAAGATATTAAGACTTGTTTTCATATATAGCTTTCATATAAATTGATTTCAAACGTTTTACTATATCTTAAAATGTATTTATTTTTAATATAATACGTTTATATTATACATAATACAAATAATACTTTTTGAAATATAATTTAATTGAATATAAATGTTTGACTTTTAATTTTCTTGTTTTAAGCATTTATCACATAAAATTATATACTTAAAACAAAACACATTTGCTGGTGGGGTAAGAAAACTAAACCTATACCGTATAACATACTTTTTTTTTTTTTAAGAAATTAATATTTTTCAGCAAGGATGCATTCAGTTGATCAAAAGTGACCCAAACTTTTGAAGGGCAGTGTACATAAAATAGATATTCTCTGAAAATATCATTATTTTACACACTTTTGTTTTTTGAGTGGGTCTTGTTGTATTTATTTATTTATTTTTCATTTTTGTTTGCATTTTTATCATGCTTTTCTCTCCATTTTCAGATTTCTCTCCAAGAAAAAAACTCAAAACAAGAAATGATCTTTGCTGAGCTTGACTATTTTGTTTCCTTTGCAGTGGGTCCTCATGATCAACATTTGGGGTCCTGTTTCAGGAGATAAAGCAAGGATTTTCCAAGCTGTGTGTTCGCAGCTGCTGGATGTCCTGTAGATAGCCTATCATCTCAGGGTATAAGTGATTCCTCTCTCAGCCTGGAGAAGAGAGGTCAGTGGTTAGTGAGTGCATCACATTTCTGTATTCCAGAAACACTAGAAAAAAACAACTCTGTTGCCATAGCAACTAAATACATCTAGATGAAAATATGAGTCTTGTGTCAGTCTGCTTTCTCTATAAGGACAGTACGTTATCTAAACATGTGCTGCCAATTAAGCAGAAGACAGAAAACACGTAAGACTATCTATAAAGTGCATCTTAGCTTTCTCAGCAATCAGTCAATACAAACACCCTCCCCAATCAAAAAGACAAAAGAAAGTTCCACCCCCACATATGAGATTGGTCTAGTGCCTGATAGGAATGTTTGTGAATTAAATGCTGTACAATAAGGTGCTGACCTTTGACATGTTTGCTTAGTGATTGCAATGATGAATTCAGATTAGAGTCTTAGTCTTGCATCCTTACAGCTCATCATCTCCATGGTGATTTCTTGTTTGGTGGTATATTCTTTGCGGTGGAGCAGTATAACGGGAATGAGAAGCTAGCATGGACTAAACAGCTATCAGCTCAGATTTGTTACTCACAGTATCCTGTTGGCTCCAGGAGGAGGGAGTACATGGGTAAACATTTCCTGTGCTGGCCGAAGTGAAACTCACTTAATTTCCAGGATTTGTTAAGAGTTTCCATGTCAGGCTCTTGTTTTGTATACAGTACAGTATGATCAAGAGCATTTTTATACGTAAAGGGACAGTTCACCCCCGCTTCTCAAGTCACTGAAAACATTACTTCTGTGGAACACAAAAGAGGATATTTAGCCAAATGACAGAGCTGCTCTCTTCCAAACAATTAACTTTTTTAAAGAACCATTGTCTGACAAGCTTCATCATTAAAATAGTCCTTACTTATACACTGTATTGTTTATTCAACTTATTTCACCTTATTTAATCTTATTTAACACGGAAGTAAGCCATTTTTTTTTATGTGCGAGAATTATGATTCATTAGTCGCTAATAACTAGGCAAATATCTAGAAGAATAACTTAAGTGCAGTAAAACTATTTGTGCTACAAACAAATGTGTTTATTATGAAAATACATCAAAATAATATGATAAGCAATAAGTTAGCAATGTAAAGAAATATAACAAGCTGTTTTGTACAGCTAAAAATAACTGAAAGCGGATGATATCAGAAACCTCACACATTCGATGTTACAACTGTCTTACACTTACTATATTACAAAAATATTGCTTTAAATTTCTAACTTGACAGACGTGGCCATTCACTTTCACTATATGGAAAAGAACAGCTTGGACATTCTACTAAATATGACATAGGTTTCAAAAACACATGAGCGTGATTTAATAATTAATTTTCATGTTTTGTCAACAACCACTTTTAAAAGTCTTTGGGAGGAAAGAGCAAAGTGTCTCCTTGCTTTCTAGAGGTTTTTTTTTCATATAGTAGTGAGGTGTCTGCTTTTATGGTAATACTGTTTCAAACTATTGTGATTTCCCCAAAACGATGCAATAAATACCCTTAAAACAACATCTGTGTGCTGAATGAGGAAATGAAACTCTTGCCCATTAGTGTTTATTTAAGAGGATGAAATATGGAACCGTTTTTTTTTTAAGAATGACATTGTCACTATAAATTCTGTTTTATATAGCATTGTTGTACAGGATGAATTTTATTGTCTAAGTTGGTGTAAGAGATGAACTTTATGGTGTAAGTTATTCTAAGAGTGTTTCCATGTTAATATGCGCAGTTATGAAGGGAAGCCATGAGATGACAGAATTGTTTCCCTGACTCAAACCGCATCTGTGACTCAAGAGGACTGCACAGGGAATGAGGGGAAGTACCTATTTGTTTAAAAAGAACCAATCCCTTGAGAATGATCACATACCCCAACCCTCATTTGTCCATTAACACACAACTGTGTGTGTATCTTAGCAATAAACGTCTGATGTTTTATATAAACTATACACATACTATAGACTAACCCTACCACATACCCTAACCTACTACTACCAGAAAAGTGCATTTATATGTGTATGTGTATATATATATATATATATATATATATATATATACAAATGCA
>NW_015552549.1:460406-461464 GCF_001515605.1 Sinocyclocheilus anshuiensis
AGCAGAGTTATATAGTAAGGGTCACGCCCATCCTCTCTAGCCTCCCTCCCTCCTGACTTTTAAAGTCTGTTGCCTGAGGGAAACAGCAGAAAGCAAGAATCTGAATAACTTTCACACATTACAGCTGCTTACGAATCTTTTGGGGATCTTCAACTCTCTGGTTCATTTGTGGAATACTTTTCACAGAGGTCTGGACTGACTAAAATCTTTTTCCTGCTGAAAAAGAAAATGGCACTCAGACAAGACTCAGATAAAGAACCACGAATCGAGCTCTTCATAAAAGTAAGTTGTTTAACTTTTAAGTTTTAGTTGGTCGGATACTCTTATTCCAAATTAAAATAACATTCAAAGTCAAATTATATTAAATATACATTTAAAAATAATATCTATAATATATAAAAAATATATATTTAAAAAATAAAAATAAATGTAATTTATTATTAATAATAATAACTTAAAAATCAACCATTTCAATAATCTACTAATCTGAATATTGAAGTGGGGACGAGTCATGGTGTCAACAGAGCACATGTAAACTGTGATTAGGTCCATTATTATGTAATCCTTATGGTTGGAATAGTCATGTTAAATTCACTGAATTATACTAATTTTTGATTGAATTGTTGTGGTTAATAAAATAGTTTATGTACAGCTCGCCTCTTACTGTCAACCTATTATATCAGTGTAATTTATTTCTGACTGATGGGGGAAAAAGTACTTCACACTCTTATGGACTAAAAAACACAGCTTGTGACTTCTTGAGCCAGTTGGCAAAAGTGGATTAATGGTGGATTTACACTCTATCAGTGCTTTCCGTTAGGGAAGGTCTTCATTTGGGCACCATGAATCAAAGGTTGAGATGAGCATCACAGTCAACTTAGTTAACACGTACTACTGAAAATTGGATAGTATGTTTGATATATAACTGTTCACTCTTACGCTGCTCTTTATCAGAACAGACACACAGACAGGACTGAGGTCATCTTATCAACACACACACACACACACACACACACACACACACACACACACACACACACACACACCCACACACACAC
>NW_015552549.1:461578-467451 GCF_001515605.1 Sinocyclocheilus anshuiensis
ACACACACACACACACACACACACACACACACACACACACACACACACACACACACACACACACACACAGAAAGACTGACAGCTCTTGGCTCCCTGTTGTCACACCCATAAACATGCTTACATTTCCTATTCTGTAGATCCCATTAACATGTTTTACCAGTTTAGCTACAGTTCATGAACTAAATGAGTAGGATATGGATGAGTGGTGACCTTTAGATCCCAAAGACTATCAAAGCTTTGAAGATGGTCACCAAGTTATTTATAATTATTTCTGTCAGGACCACTATCGTCAAAGATGATTGACAATTAGCATACAGTTTGGATTGGCGGTATGGTTCCGTTCTACGCTAGATAATGTTCTAATTTGAAAAGATGTGCATCATGGGCGATAGAAGCATTGTTCAGATCTGTTATCTCCCTCTTCTAGACAATTCCTGCTTTTCCTCTATTTGGATCAAGCTCTTGAATTGTCCACCCACACCCACAAAATACATGTGCTATTTATGTCCTATTCTTTTTGTAGAGAGGGTCACATTTAGTTAAAAATAAAAGCTATCCATCAATAATAACACTGCTGGGGGTCTCAGAGACCCCAATGGTGTTTAAATATCTACTGACTATGTTTATGTACACTTAAGAAAATGGCTTTTTCAAAAGAGCAGCAGTCTGAAACATCATGTAAACACAAATGCTGTTTTCTTATGCTACATTCTAAAAAAAAAAAGTCAGGGCCCAAAAATATGACCCAATGTACTGTGTTAATATGAAGGAATTTTCTGTATTGATTTTTCACAGGTGTTTTATGAGTATTTTAAATGATGAATTGCATTGTGTTGTGTTTTAGGGTTAAAGGAAATGTCCTGGCAGAAAGCCAGTGCCTGCCAGTACCTTTTCCGTTTTTCTACAGATTTGTTTTTTTCTCAGTGTAACATGCCTTTCTCAGAGTTTAATACCTGGATTTCTGTCATGTAAATGCATGCAAGGCATTCTAAGATGTTTTTGAAGAGTACACATATAAGTGTGGATAAAACCTACAACTAAAGAAATGGAAAGTTGTGGAGAAAGCAAAACACTTATATACAGTACTGTTTAAAAGTTTGGGGTTAGTAAAAAAAATAATACTTTTATTCAGACAGGATGTATTAAATTGATTAAAAGTGACAGTAAAAACATTTATAATGTTAAATGCTGTTATTTTCATCAAAGAATCCTGAAAAAAGATCAGCTTCTACAAAAATACGAAGCAGCGCAACTGTTTTCAGCATTGATAAAAATAATACAAGTTTCTTTAGCACCAAATCAACATATTAAAATGATTTCTGAAGGATTATGTGACAGTGAAGACTAGAGTAATAGTGATATTAGTAACTGTAATAATATTTCACAGTATTACTGTTTTTCCATTACATAAATGCAGCCTTGATGAGTATAAGATCATTCTTTCCAAAACATAAAAAAAGTACCAACCGCAAACTTATATTAGTATACTGAGTGTATACTACAGAGTAATAGCGTATATAAACACAAATGCCATTTTGCGTCTTAAGCAGCTTTCTAGCAATAGGCGGCTGTGCAATGCATGCAACCATAGTAATACTTTGATGTACTTCTTTTTTTATCTTCCTCTATTGGGATTTGATTGAAGGGATAATTCACCAAAAAAAAAATCAAAATTCTTTCATCATGCTCACCCTCATGTCTTTCCAGAATCTGAAGAGCACTGAAACAACACTGAACCCCATTGACTTTAAGTTTATTGACACTGATGCATTATTCTTGTACACTAAGATCTTTTTTTATGTTCCACAGAAGAAAGAAAGTCAAATGTGCCATTAATTATTTTATACATACAGGGTCTCTGGGACCTCAAACATAAAAAACAGTACGGTAAATCTTAACAGAACATGAGGGTTAAGGAAATCTATAGTGTGTGCTTCTATATGTGACCTATATGTGACCTTCTGTATGTGACCTAGTGTCTAGTCTGTGCGTATGTGATACTGACCATGGATTTCTCTTTTTTTCGTCTCAAGGCGGGTCATGACGGAGAGAATGTGGGGAACTGTCCCTTCTGCCAGAGACTCTTCATGGTTCTTTGGCTGAAAGGAGTGAAGTTCACAGTAACCACTGTTGACATGAGGAAGTGAGTGTCAAATTAAGCTTTCATATCTCGGAAACATGACGATAAGGCAATCTAATGGAATGGAATTCAGTAGACAAATAGCGAAATCTGAGGAACTGTGGGCCAGCACCGGACTGAATTTGATAACACTGGGGGCGGTCAAAGTACTACAAACATGATCAAGGCAGTATGAACTTTCCCATTGCACTGTTCTCATCTAAATCTTCTTAAGCAAATGCAGCTTTCACCCATTTACCAGCCGGACACTCCCATATCCGTGTGCTTTGAGAGATTAAACTGAGTTTAATATTGTTTTAAAGAAGCATTAATCGCTTTAGGTCTCATTCAAAGACTCTCCTTGTACAATAACTGACTTCATATTGACCATGTCCACACCCTGTGGTTTACACTCCTTCTCCTTTGCTCCACCCTGTGTTGTTTAGGAAGCCAGAAGAGCTAAAAGACTTAGCTCCAGGTACCAACCCTCCTTTCCTCCTGTACAATGGCACGCTGAAGACCGACTTCATTAAGATCGAAGAGTTCCTGGAGACCACCCTCGCCCCTCCCCGGTATTGTGCATGTCTGTTAGCTCATGTAATGCCATATCAAACATATTGGCTTCATTTTGACAAAAAAAAACGTTTCATAAGCATATTATTCTAGTGTTTTTCTGTCATAAATCACACAGCTGCACTTATTTAAGAAATACCTGATGCATTGACATAGTATTAATAAATCATCCATATCAAAGACTTTCCACCCAGTACTTCAGGATAGTTCTTGCTGACTTATAATTTTATTTTAATGGTTTCAAAGATATTAGAATATCAGCACTGGCCAAAATCATGTACCGTTTTTTTTTTTTTTAAGAAATCAATGCATTTATTCAACAAACATGCATTAAATTGTTTTGTTTTTTTTACTTTTTAATAATCAAAAAAACAATATTACTGTTTTACTGTAGTTATGATCAAATAGCTGTATTTTTTACTGTATTTTTGACCAAATAGCTGTATTTTACTGTATTTTTGACCAAATAAACAGTATTGATGAGCATAAGAGACTTCTGTCAAAAGTACTAAAATTATTAACATTTTGAACAGTAGTGTACTGACAAAATATTTTAAAAATAAAACCCTATGGCATATTTAACATGCATTATGTATAGACTTTTTAAATGTCAGCATAATAATGTGAATGTTGTTGGATGTATATATATTGGGTGTGTGAAGACTGGCTATAAATATTTCTCTCTGTCTTATCCTATCAGCTATCCTCATCTCAGTCCCCGCTACAAAGAGTCTTTTGATGTTGGCGCTGACATTTTTGCCAAGTTCTCCGCGTTCATCAAGAACAACCCAAACAATGCTTGTAAGTTTCATTCACAGCCAAGACATACAAGAAATTAAAAATTACATGGTTTTCCTTACTTATTTACACGGTCATAACAACTCAGTGTCTAGAACTACTTTATGCCACAGATTCATGATGCTTTTTGCTAGTTCAAAATGTGTGTGGTGTCTTAAGGTGCAGTCACATTAATGAAAATTCAAAAAGTTCAGTCACTTTCACACCAAACAGTTCTCTGTTGGTCAAGTCAACGTGAAGGATACCGTTGTGAAATCTGCTTGAGACATTTTTAGGACCTTATTTGAGTAGCACAGCCACAGAGGTAGTAACACGATTGTGTGATATTGCTTTTATACAACAATACATAAAAAGTTAATATCAAGTAACATTTGAGACACAATATTGCGAAGAAAGTTCCAAACGTAGCCACAGCAGAAACGTAGTATCCCCAACATTATTGAAGTGCTTCGTTCCTGCATGACACAGTGTTTTGAACAAATCAGTTCAGTGAATGATTCAATGAGTCGTTCAAAATAACAGTCAGCAGTGTTACCAACTGCTTTCAATTGAAAGTAGCTAAAACTGGTAGCTAAATGTCACTAGATGACATCACAATGGCAAATTCACTGATCTATATAAAGATGAACATAGATCAGTGGGCAAGATGAGAACTTAGATAAGGTTTGTCCAAGCAGTTGCTATATTTGTCCCTAAACTTTTGAAAAAAGTCTCAAAAGGAGCGGGGAAGTCGCTAAATCTAGCTACAAAGTAGCTAAATTGGCAACACTGAACAGTAGCATGGCATGTCTAGATGAATCAGCTTTTTGAAATGAATCGGTTCAATGAATGAATGGTTCAATTACTCATAAAGACTGTATTTTGTCGCCATCTACTGATGTGACCTGCAGAAACATGATTGAAAATCCACACTATTAATGCGCGGACTGGCTGGAACTGAGACAGTGGGTGATAATAAAGAGTTTTATGAAGATTTTCACTGTTTGTATCAGCAAAGATGATATTTAGAAAATATTTAGCTACATAATTAGATTCAATTACTAGGCCTACATAATGGAACTAAACTAAATTAGTATCTACGTATGCCTGCGCATGTAGACACCATGGCATCACAATTAGACTATGTACTATATCACTCTTAAATATATTTTTTCTCTACTGTTTGATTCCTCAGTCCACGAAAAAGCCTTATTGAGGGAGTTTAAGCGCCTGGATGACTATCTGAACACTCCGCTTCAGGATGAGCTGGATCAAAACATCAGCGAATCCAAAAGAAAGTTCCTTGATGGCAACCGCTTGACACTGGCAGACTGCAACTTGTTACCAAAGCTGCACGTCATCAAGGTGATATGCCTCTGTGGTTCACACACACACACACACACACACACACATACACACATACACGGGACTGTGTGATTTAATAAAGCTATTTCATTTTAAATACATATTTATAAATGTGTTCATTCTGTTTTTTGCTTTTGTAGGTTGCTGCCAAAAAGTACTGTAATTTTGAGATTCCTGCTCAGTTCACTGGAGTGTGGCGTTACCTGCAGAATGCATATGAGAGAGAAGAGTTCAGCCAGACCTGTCCAGCTGACATTGAAATTGAGAAAGTCTATCTGAGTGTGGCCAAGAGGAACTGAGCTTCAGATTAATGAAGCAATATTGTGATTAAAATGTTTAAATAGTGTAAATAAAACTAAATAAAAGGTTTATAGCCATCTACATAGTTGTAGTTCACAGGTATAGAAATCTATTACAGTGAAGACAAAAAAACAAACAAACACACCACACCACACACAGTTTGCTTTCATTGTGCCTGCGATCTCAAAGCCCATTAGATTTACTAGAATACTTCTGAGGGACTGCTACAGTCAAATAGGCTTTATTCTGGAAGTTTTAGAGGTTATAGGATCCTTTGCAAATGATCTTGAGCACAACAGTCAACAGAGTTGTGCTTTTAACGCATATCATATGTAATTGTTTTTTTGTGCATATTTGTGTATATATGTATTTTACATTCATTAGGGTGTATTCGGTTACATGTAATGTATACCTAAAAAGTCTATGTGTTTTAATCATCTGTAGGATTGAGCTAAAAACACTGTAGAGACAAAAGTTTAGTCAAATCACGCGCAGAACTGGAGTCAGTGAGTCATGTGGCAGTAATGGTTGTTTTGTATTAAGGGTTATTGTGATGGATGCATGAGTTGCACAGACACCATTCTTAGACTAATTAATGATTAAACTGCTTTCTTTCAGATTTTACTTAAAAATAAAATTAATATCAAACACAACACAAGTTTGTCTTTCTCTTTTCAAGTGAACATGAAGCACATCCAGTCTGAATCCAGAGCTTTGATGAAAGATGGATTTAAAACAC
>NW_015552549.1:467491-474800 GCF_001515605.1 Sinocyclocheilus anshuiensis
TATATATATTCACAATGTCAAACGGCATGGATGGATATTTATATGGATATTTTATGGGGAAAAACAAAAGCATACATTTTAGATGTTTGTACATAAGGTATGTTAAGTTGGTCCTCTGTCCATTTCAGTGGATTCATTCTTAGTTTGTAACACAATATTTCCAAAAACAGGCTGTAAAATGAAGGACAAAAATTTGATTTAGTAATGCAATAGGAATAGTCATTATGCTGTCTTTGACATATTTCGTCTCTGAGTAAATCTACACTGCATAATCGTAAGTAGTTGTTGTTGCTTTTTGTCATGAAAACATTGATATCTTTTTATTTGCACAACATATATGAGGACCTGTGTTTAGTCTCTTTAATTGCTCACCTCTCTTATTGTTTTTGGGCAAGTTTTGCTCAGATCGTAGATAGCCTTGAGAACGCAGGTTATCAGCTGCTGCGAGTTTCAAGACGACTGCTTTGAAATCCTCCTCCTAAAGACACAGAACATATTCATTGTCACTTTAGTTACCTTTTAATTAGAAAGAAAGAAAGAAATGGTAAATTCATTACAAAGAGTAGGATCATACCATGTTATTTATTTTCTCTTGTTGCAAAGTTTCTTTTGCACCTAGAAAGAAAGTTTAAGCCAAAAAAAAAAAAAAACATGATTAGGCTGCAGGAGTTTTTGAAAAATGTATCCATTCTAATAACATGAGAAATGTTATGTAATAATAAGTACCCAAGAGTCACAGTCTCACCTCTCTGGAGCAGGACAGGGAGCACAGTTTTGATGTCCCTTTGCTCCGTTAAGTCATTATTCTGTCTGTCCTCAACCTCTGCCACCAGTTTCTGAATCAGTTCTGACAGAAAAAAAGGAAAAAGCAATTAAATTATGAACTACAAAACTTGAGTCATTATTGAAAAAAAGTTGGTGGTGAAACAATTTTTACTCAGAAATTGCTAGTCAATTTCACCAATAATCACAAAGAAACAGCATGTTTTACATTGACTTATGAAATTTTAAAGAAATACTGCAATAGTATTTTCTTGTAAAACATATTCCAATATTCTTTGTTTTATTTACAACTTCGAACATGTTTTACAGTGTTATTTGAAGTTTCACCAAAAAAATCTTCTGTTTCTAAGTTAAATGTTTATGTTTAAAAGCTTTAGTGAAGACGAATTGAGTTATCATGTTAAGTTATCACTGATCAAGCTCATGGGTCTTTATCAAATCTTTCCTATACTGCATTCACCACTTCCTCTTTAACATTTACAATGAAAGCAGAAGGGATATTGAGCACTCAGCAATCAGCCCAATGTCTATTAGACATGGGTTTCACCATACATGTAGCCTCATGCTCAGCCTTAACAAAAATCATGAGCTTGCCAACTTCTCAAGAGCACACTGATAATCTTACCTTCCTGTTGGGGCAGTGCCGTGTCTGAATATAGAGGCAGCGCATCAGTTCTCAGCGCAGAGCAAACCACAGCCAGAATGTAGAGCAGTGCCAGTGACAACATGTTGAGAGGTTGGCGGGTGTCTCCAGTCTTCAGTACTCTCTCCCCAGCCAGGATCTTCAGTTTTATATCTTCAGAGGCCATCTATCCTGAAGGGATCAATATTGCTCATGTCACCCCATTCCAATGTTAATGGTTTTGACGTGATGGTTCCCTCGTCATAGACACAATTAAGGTTGTGCTGTCAATTCAGACAGAGCCTATCTCTGCTTGCACAGAGGGCCCTAACAAATGTTTACTCTTCACTTCCCATCTGTGACTGCTCTGCCTCAGATTCTTTATGTCTGATATACCTTATGTTGCATGACATATTTTGATGTATATTTGGTCTGATGTTTCATTGATTAGTCCCAACTGTTCAATTAATCATTGGTGCATTTTTATTAAGTGGAACGAGCTAATTGCATTACAAGCATTTGATTTTGTTTATGTTTGGACAATTCTGTTCTCAGTGATATTCAAAGTTAGATACTGTCACACATGCAAAGCAATCCATGAATACTCAAGAAGCCCTCTTACGCACCAGATGACGTTTGTCCTGGGAAAGTGCTATTGGTTTCTCTTTTGCTGTATTTATCAAAGTGAAAGGTATATAATATGACACAAAGGTTTAGTGTCAAATGAACAAACAGCGTAGCACGGTGATGGATTATGCCGTCTCTGTGTTTCTGAAATTGCAGGTGGAAGTATTGGACTAACATCTCTCATCGTCCACCATCTTTGATGAAAAAAAACAGAAAGAACAAAAACAACGAGAACATAATAAAGAACATAATTTATTTTGGGTGTACTTTGGAGAAAAGCAAGATTTGAAAATACATATAAAATTTTGATGACTGTTTCCTTAAACTACATTTAGTTAACTGAAATTCTTATAAACTACATTTTATATACACATAATATACACTATTGTTCAAAAGGGTTGTATGATTTTTCTTTTTTTTTCTTATGCTCACCAAGGCAGCATTTATTTAATCAAAAATATAGTAAAAACAGTAAAACTGTGAAATAGTATTACAATTTAAGATAACTGTTTTCTATTTTTATATACTTTAAAATTTCATTTTTTTCCGGTAAGGGCAGAGCTGAATTTTCAGCTGCAGTCTTCAGTGTCACATGATCCTTCAGAAATAATTCTAATATGCCGATTTGATGCTTAAGAAATATTTCTTATTATTATCAATTTGAAAACAGTTGTGCCGCTTAATGTTTTTGTGGAATTTTTTTTCTAGAATTCTTTGATAAATAGAAAGTTCGAAGTTCAAAATTCAAAAGAACGGTATTTATTTAAAATAGAAAACTTTTGTAACATAATAAATGTCCTTAGTCATGTTTGATGCATCCTTGATGGAAAACAAAAACTAACCTAAAATTTACTAACCCCAAACATGAAGTGTACTTTATTACGTGTTGCTTTTGTTTAATTACTCTGGGCCTATTTAATTTTAAGAACCAGATACAGCTTTCTTTAAGTATTGTCAAACGTACTGTTGAATACTCTTGTCTTAACAGGTAAACACACATTGCTAGATCACACATGGAAGATATAAACATTTATAATAAATGTTAATCCACTGTAAAAACTGTCAATGTAAAAAACTATGCAACATTCTTTCCTAAAAATGTGTTTCCAAATTCATGCTTATAAATAAACTCTGAAGAACTCAGCATCTTGTGTTCACAAAATGAAACTTTATTTGTGACACTTCCATAAGTTCAAGGGGAAGAATGCAAATGACTCAATACAGTGATGATCTGGGGTATTGCACAGACCTTGTTTTATTGCACTCAACAGCATACAAACATCTTTAAGAATATAGACAGAACTGTAACAAATGGTAATGAGCTGCATCATTGTGACTTCTAAAATTAAAAGAAACAGGGAAGTTGTTCAACTAAAACGTTCAGTTAGCCAGTGGCATAATAAGATGTTTACTTAATCAGGCTGAAACTTGTCAAGTCATTTACTATTTATTTCTCACATCAATTTAATTAACACATACTTTTTTATTGTGAGTGGTAAGATGAAAATCTTCTATAGACAAATTAAATAATTTACATTTTGCTCATTAGTACTAAGAACGGCAAACCACAAGCAACAAAATTTTGACTATCAGTGCGGGACTTACTTAAATACATGTCTTTAAAAAATAAATATACAACAGAACTAAAACATAAGCACATTTAATCAGGATGTCAAATGTCAAAAATAACTTTAAAGATAACTTTACAACAGTTAAAACGCTGCTGTACCAGAATTAACCAAATAATTTCTGCTCAAACACTGGAAGCCTTTGATTATGAACATAATCAATATATATATATATATATACAGTGGGTACGGAAAGTATTCCATTATCTGTCCTGTAGACAGTAGGCAATATATGATCAATGGAAAAAAATATTATAACTATATTGAGATCCAAAAATCTTCATTTGGTGCATTTAAAATGATAAAGGCCTGTGTATAAAGCAGTTCTTTGTGAATAATGGCTAAACATTGTTAAAGATTTAATTGATTGTTACTTTCTCATGTTCATATTCATAGTGTTGCAGTAGGGCACAAAAGTAATTTTATTACAACATATCAAAATCTGCAACAGACGCCTCTAAGTGGCACTTTATATAAAACTATGTATGTTTGGTATGTAAACACTTACCAAAGACAGGGGATGTTTTTGGCTAATCAGTAATACTAAGAAATGTCTTCCAAAATACCAGAATATTTTATTTTTCAAGGAACGACACAAAAATGAACAAAATGCTCTTAAATATACTGAAATACTGAAAATCCTCGAATCCTAAAGCACACATTTTTACAGACCTAAAGTCAAAAATAAATAAGGCAAAGCAATGCAATAAATTAATGGTTACAAGAGTTAATAGAATTCTTTTTAGTATTAACACATTTGCAATGTCATATTTTTCTTCATATCATGCTTGATTGTGACTACAAGATATCAGAATCGAAATATGCAAAAGGCGAGGCTAGAGGAAGTGTCCTGTATGCTGTAAACATTTAATACCACTTGTATAAATTCATCACACCTTGTAATTGAAACTTTTAAAGAAGCTCTGTATGCTAAGTAGAAATGTTTCAAAGGTACAGCATGAAATACAGTCTCCTTGAGTTTGGCAGCACTGTCTAGTGGGTGATTGGCTTAAAGCCGTGTGTAGAACCGACCGAAGCAGAGTCATGCTTCACAGTGTAACGTTCACTACTCTGGCCTCAAAACATGGCTGAAATGACCGCTTCTAATAAGGCAGTGACTGGGGGTAAAATATGATTATCTAGGTCTAGATCTACCCTACAGCTAAGCAAAACATGGAAAGTGGGATCTAGAGTTTCTCAAAGCAGATGGAGCAGAGCAGGAAGATGGCATACAGAAACATGAGCCCAAGGCCTAGCCTCCGATCCAGCCTCCAGTGGTTCAGGAGCACGCTCAGTACCTAGACAAATACGCGGGCAAAGACAGACAGAAAACAAGCCATGTACATGCCATGAGACAAAGATTACAAAATATGCAAAAGCATAAACATAAGATCAAGAGAGTTCTCAAATTATAAATGATGACCTTACAGTGAGAAAAACAGAAGCAAGGAGAAGAATCACTGAGTACACCAGTCCCTTACTGTTAATGAAGACCTGGAGGAAGAGATCGAGAGAGAATGTTGTAAGAATCAAAAGATTTTTTTTGGTGCCACTCAAATTTAGCACACAGAACCAGGGTCATTATTGTTAATGAAAACTAAAACAAAAACTAATGAAAACTAATACTAAAATAACACTTCACATCAAATATGGCCACTAAAACAGATACAAAAGCAAAAAGTAAAAGGAAAGAAAATGGTAAAATAAGATTAGGGATGGAATATAGTGGATCTTATGATTTTTAAAAGTTGCGAAATAATATTATTTTGCTTAATTTAACTTTACTTAATTAGTTTCACTTAATTTTTGTTAATAAATCTGAAATAAACCAAAAACGTACACTAAATGAAAATTATAAAATGTGACTGAAATAATTTTGTGTATATATATATATATATATATATATATATATATATATATATACATATACTTTGCTATAAATATATATTTATATGCTACTAAATACATTTATTTATTTGCTAATAAATATATTTCTTATTGCTTCATTTAATGTAATATTTCATTTAATTTTTGTCGATTGATCCACATTCAAAGAAAGAAAACATCAGTGACCATTGTGACCCATCCCTAGTTAAAATCAATAAAAACTCACTGTTGACCCATAATCAACCACTAAAGTGCGCAAAGCCCATGGGAAACCAAGACCCAGCAGAATATCAAAGATGTTGCTGCCAATCGAGTTGGACACCGCCATGTCTCCCATACCTGCAGCACCAGACACATTCATTCAGCTGACCAATCAACTGAACTTTACAAACATACTGATCTGATCTTTTAAAACTGAATATGTGGACAGGAAAAAGGAAGAGTGGGGTGATCTTAGCACCTTGACGGGCAACTATGAGACTAGCCATGCAGTCTGGGACACTGGTGCCTGCTGCTAGAAACGTAATACCCATGATAACATCTGGAATGTCCAGTGTAAAACTGATAATGGTGACCTGCAACAAAGACAATGTGTGTTATCAGCCCATCCTATCATATACTGAGACATTCCCACATGATGTATTCTCAGTGACAATGAGCATTGAAGGGTTGATCTCACCATCCACACCATGAGGTAGGAGAACACGGCAATCCAGAGTGTTGAGGCCACAAAGGTAACCATGAACCAGCGCTCCCAGCAGGGCAAAACACAGTTGGGGACAGTGTAGTACAGAAGGCAGCCTAAGGGCCATGAAAACACCCACTTCACTTGCTCCCAGCGCCCCTCTGTGGATAAGAGTACTTCAAATCATTACCTCATTACATACTAGGCTCCTTAACACCACCTACAGGACAAAGACAGTATCACATTTATGTAAAAAAAATATATAAAAGCTGTCACTGGGGCGGTACCCTTTCAAAAAGGTACTAATAATGTACTATTTATGTACTAATAGGTACTGATATGTGCATTTAAGGTATTAATATGCACCCTTTGTGTACCTTTTGTAAGCGTATTGCCACAGGGACAGCATTTATACCTTTTTTCTGTGAGTATACATAAAAATATCACCAACAGGACAAAGATACTTCAGTTCAGTATTCATGATCTCTCTTTATTTGCCTTTTGTCATTCAAATGTTTCAAAGGTTTTCCTTTTAAGCTCTTCAAATTGCAATTTTCACCCTTATTGTCATCTTCAGTAAGATGCTCAATTGTTCCGCAGTGATGGAGTTCATTTGATTGCAAGCCACATCAGCCCCGAGAGGTTTGAGTGCTCTCATCACTTTTCTATAATCATAACACTAGTGCTTAAATCTAAAATGCATGCCCCCATTACCTAGAAATGGCTCTCAGACTAATGGATTATGGTCCTTAGGGGCAAAAAATGAGGGCCATTCTTCTAATCAGGATGTGGAATAAAACTGGAGACAGATGAACCATAATAAACTCAATGTGTTGTCCTGTTATTCTGAATAATCTGAATAATGGTTTAATATCATGTTTTGGAATAATTTATAAACATATCCACTAGGGTTGGGAGACTTTATGGCCCTTATGATGCGATTTGTTTTGATTCAGGGAGTTATAATCAAATTCTACATTTTTCAGCAACAGCACAGAGTGGCGTCAAGATTCCACATGTTTATGCACACACACACACACACACACACACACACACACACACACACACACACACACA
>NW_015552549.1:474872-485904 GCF_001515605.1 Sinocyclocheilus anshuiensis
ACACACACACACACACAACAAAACTGTTTCTGCACTAATATTTTGTTCAGTATATAAATGCATATAATATAATATAATATAAATATGAATTTCTTAAAAAATATTCATGATAAAGAAACTGCTGTTATTTGGATGTTAATTAACTGGATGCTAATTTAATTTATGATTCTTTTATGGATTGATCCAGAATAGTTTGAGAAAAATATGTGATTCATTTTCATTAATATTCACTCACCTGGCACAGTAAGAGGTCTGAAGTGTTGTTCTTCATCTGCCTCTTCTTCATCCTCTTCCTCCTCATCTTTAGGTTGTGTGTCCTCTATGTCTGCTACTCGTTCTAAATCTCCACCTTGGCCCCTCTGTCTGGGTTCCTCCAGGGGTTGTGTTTCACTCTCAAGGGCCCCTCCGTTCTCCAGACCCCAAGGAACCCCCTCCATGCCTGGACCATCTTGGCCAGGAGTGTCCCCTGCTCCGCTGCCACTGCTGTCTCCAGGGCTCCTGTTTCTAATCAGTCTCTGCCTCTGTGGATTACAGACAGAAGATGTGAGAGATGTACAGTCGGACACTGCAGGGTTGGAGAACAGGAGACCCAATGTGAACCCCTTCAAATGAATGAGATTCAGTTAGATGAGAAATGGGGAGGACAGAGTTTCAGAGACAAGCTTGCTGAGCACATCGCAAGACCAAGGTAAAGCACAGTCCATTAGAGTGTCGTAGAGATGACATGCAAGAGCTGCAAGAGTCAAGCCAACAAGCAAGTCATGTGAACGACTGTAGATGGAATAAAGCATTTGCTCAAACAAACAACAGAATGGTTACATAAGGTTAAAGGGGTCTCAACAAAAATGGAAATTAGGAGTAGTGTCTGAGGATGCCTGAACCTAGGAAGAAATACTGTTGCTGACATTTGAAGAGCAAACTTTCAGTTATACAGGAAATAGCAGATGATCTAAGGATTGGATCAGTCACAAATCCTACCTGTTGCAGAAGTTACAGCTGAAGGGTCGTATTAACGGACCCATAGGAAAGAGAAACCATAAATGAAATCTCTTTAATAATTCTCCAAGACAGCAATAATAATAAATGAGCTCAAACTAACAGTCCTGCTTCTCACATGTTTCTCCTGAGAACAAAAATGTTATTTCATATTTCTTACTGAATGTTATCGATTCTCATTCATGTCCATATTTACCTCTCCTAATTTTAGAAGCACTGATTGTTTTTTCTTAATCTATATAGAGATATATATATATCATAATTTAAACAAGCAATAACAGTTACAAGCAATAACATGATAGTAAGACTTAATGAGCATGTGTACTGAATCAAGTTTTTTCTTATCTCAAAGGCAATAATATCTCATTTTAAGCATAAACCTCAAGAAGCTTTTTTTTATGTTATTTTTGCTCAAACTTTTTGATTTCTGCTTAAAACAAGGAAAACAAATTTTTAATGGAGAAAAAAAAATTAAAGATATGCTTTTTTAAAAGAATGTAATACCTATACTAAGCAAGAATTCATAAAAGGTTGGATTAATTAATAACAGTAAAGACATTTATAATGTTACAAAATATTTCTATTTAAAATTAATGCTGTTCTTTTAAAATTTACTGAGTAGCACAACTGTTTTCAACATTGATAATAAAAGAAATGTAAGCAAGACAACACCTGAAATGAATAATAATAAGAAATGATTTCTGAAGGATCACGTGACACTGAAGACTAGAGAAAATATGTTGCTGAAAATTCAGCTTTGCCATTGCAGGAATAAATTATATTAAAATATATGAAAATACAAAACAGTTATTTTAAATTTTAATTTTATTTCACAATATTACTGTTTTTACTGTATTTGTGATCAAATAAATGCAGCTTTGGTGAGCATTAGAGACTACTTTCAAAAACATTTAAAAAATCTATTCAACCCCAAACATTTGAACAGTAGTGTATTCTCTCGCTCTAGTCTTAATATCTTATCAATTTTATTTCTCAAATTAATTTTATTTTGTTTTAAGGACATTGGAATATTTTACTGGAAAACAAGACAAAAAAAGATTAAGAAAAAAAAATTATCCCCTGGATAATTAATAAAGATCACTAATAAAGAATAAATTGGAACTCCTTATAGCTTCCTATAATTCATACAGTCCATCAAATAAGCCTGATAGTTCATATTCTTGGTTGAGAAACGGAGGTGCTGTTGTCCCATCCAGACATGCACAAAGCAAGCAAGCATGTAGCCAGTACCTCAGTGATGAGCATGCGTCCGGCCATGCTGAGGCGAGTGCGGGGGGAGAAGTGGGGCGTGATCATGACACGGAGGCTTGCCTCTGAGAAAGAGAACTGGTGAGGGTGTAGACTCATCAACTCATCCACCATCACCACCGGGGAGTCCTGGCCACCCGCATTCTGACCTGAGAGAGAGAGAGAGAGAGAGAGAGAGAGAGAGAGAGACGTGATACTTTATAATGCACAAGCACTCCGTATGATCCACACAGCTCCACCCTCCACCCACACACACCTTTCTTCAAGAGGATCATGGAGGTGTCACAGTGTGAGCTTGCCTCTCCTACCGACACATCTCTGCGCAGACTGCTCACCAAACACGGCTGACCTGGGATACCAAACCTCTGCTCCACCCAGCCCCAAATCTGACTGTTAAACCTTGAAAGGAACACACAGAAACTCGTATTATATCATGTGAAAATTACATGTACAGTATGTTAAAAATAAATATACAGTATACTATATGCAGTATATAGTACAATATATCTAGTTTCATTAACATAACTTACATTTTGACTGTTCTTGTATATAATAAATAAACATGTTAAATACTCACTTCATGATAAGGATGTAAACTCCATACATTGATATGAGCATTATAGTCTCCCACCTGCAAAAGTTATATTATATGATCATTCTATTAGCCCAGTTCACTTAAATGTCAATGAGTATTATTACACCTCCTTTATGATGATTTCGGTATACTTACCAAATTACTTTTTCGTCATATATGATCTGAAATACACAAAAAAACACAAAAATAAATTAGGGTTGACTATAAATTTAACCTACAGACACAGTCATACTCCTGCTTACCAGAATCAAGGCCAACACAGAGAGGATGTAGTAGATAGAGTCACGGAAGAGCGGCCACCAGGTCAGAGTGATGGTCTGTGAAGCAGGAACGGTGGAAAGTCACGAGAATCTGTAACGTTTCATATTTAAAGTAATAAATATGCATATACTACCTGTCCAGAAAATATTCCACAAACTCCGATGATGACCAGGATGTTGAAGACAGCTGATCCCACAATAGTTCCCACCCCCAGGTCTCCTTTGGTGATGAACACACCTGATATGAAGAGACAATTACTTATTGACGACTTATTTACAGCAACAGCTTATTGAAACATTGCTAGAGGTCTGACCAATCAAAGATGTGAAAAGCTCAGGGGCGGAGCTGCCTGCTGCCATGAAAGTGGCACCTGCAACATCCTCACTGAGGTGCAGATTCTGAAAATACAAACTCCAGCTCAGAATATGCTCTGATATTTCCCAGGAACACTGAGATTCCTGCCAGTAGGAACAAACTACACTCACCTCACAGATTTTTTCCAGAGAGGGGACAAAGTAGACATCGCAGACAATAGCAAGGGCATAAAACATGTAAACTGCCTGTGGTCACAAGAGCACACAATAGATCCATTACTTAACCTTTACAAACACCAATTTGATAGCACAAGACCAATAACAGTGCTATCAAAGACTGTACTGAATGAAGTCTTTCAGCTTTAGTTATATCATTATTTTGAATTTTGCTATGCATCCAGTAAACAAATATGTTTATCTAATCAAATTACAAACTATAATTCTACAAGTGAAACTAGAATTCAAGTACAAATTAAAACTTCTACTAAAACAAATAAAAAAGGAAATGTACACTACCGTTCAAAAGTTTGGGGTCGGTTATGTTTTTAATGCTTTTAAAATCTCTAATGCGCACCAAAGCTGGATTTATTTGATAAAAAATACAGTTAAAATGGTAATATTGTCATAAAAACATACTGTTCTACTGTGAATTATTACTACAATTTAAAATAACTATTTCCTATTTTAATATATTTTAAAATGTAATTTATTCATGTGAAGGCAAAGCTGAATTTTTGGCATCATTTCACCAGTCTTCAGTGTCACATTCCAATATGTGGTTTGGTGCTGAAGAAACACTTCATATTAATATTAATGTTGAAAACAGCTGCTTTTTTTGTGCAAATCATAATACATACTGTATATGTTCAGCATTCTCTGATGAATAGAACATTCAAAAGTACAGTATTTATTTAAAACAGAGATCTTCTTTACAGTCACATCTGACCAGTTTAATGCAACCTTGTTGAATAAAAATATTGATGTCTTTCAAAAAAAAAAATCTTATTAGTCCCTAAACTTTTGAACGGTTGTGTACTTTGCATTATACAATCAATCACTGCATCATACATTTCTCACTGTACTGTGGTATACTTACACAAAACACATGCAGTAGAATTGCCCCATGCCTCCTCTGTCCCTTAGTGAAGATGTCCTCTGGAAATTCATGGATAGCTGGGTGGAAAAGTGAACATATTAGAGAATAGAGACAGGGGTTAAAAGACCACCAGGAATACAGCACAGAGAAACTATGCAATCTAAAAAGCAAGGCTAACACTTTACCGCAACCCCTTCAAACACTATGAGAAAAACTTGACAGCTCTGGTGATAATAACATTTAGCACATTAACGCTTACATTAAAGGTCACATAAGATCAAGGTTTTGCATCTGACAACGCAGTGGCTATTAAACCTTATTCTGTTTTACGTAGCATTTCTTATGGCCCTAAAAAATTGTGGCTGACATGGTAAGATCTAACCACACATTCAGATGTATACTGTGGGAGGGGAAAAACAAGCAAACAAACAAAAAGAAGGCAAGGTAAACTGTATTTAATCCGTGAATACACTGATCTATCTAGTGTTGTACTTTCTTACTTCACTGATGTAGTCCTTATCAAGGCAATGCGCTCCATTTAACTTAAGGTTGTTAAGAAGCTTTTGTCTGTGGTAACTAAGTGGCAGTTGAATTGACCAGCCTTTTAGCTAATCTGTAATAGTGCAGAGAGGCCAGGAAGAGTGGGCCTAGTTACATTGGAGGACTGGTAATACTTTAGCCCACAGCTTCTTGAGATGCAATCAGCGTGAAGACGGTTCTTGCTTTGACTGCCTTAAAGAGGTCAGCTGTCTAATAAACAGTCATGAAATAAAGAGAAGAGGGAGAAAATTACACTTCTTTAAATGCACTGATTAACAATCACAGCTTTTCTGTTTTTAAACTTCTCACATTTTGAAATTGCATAGAATTTGCTTATTTTTAAATTCTATTTCACTAGATAATGTCAAATGCAATGGGAAATTTGTCTTGATTAATCTGAGCAATACTATTAAATCTGTTATCTTGATGCACAGCTGGAATCAATAGCTGCTCAGTTACATTTAAGATTACATTTACCAAGGACTTCTTTATTGAATTTCATAAATCAGAAGGATTTATAAATAATTAAAGGGGTGTAATGATTTGAAGAGCTTTTAGAGCATTGCATTTTATTACATTTGTCTTCCAAAACCAATCTGCTCAGCCTACGCTACCGCTGATATCTTGGTTAGCTGTTTTTAAACATTTATTTTCTAGAAAGCATTGCAAACAACTTTCAATAAATAGTAATAATATATAAGCATAGATAATAACATATACAGATGTAGCGTCTGGACCAATCAAACACACAATTTTTCATTTGATTTAACAAATCAGTTATTCATTAGATGAACAAATCGTCACAGTCCCCTCACCCAATAAACTGGATGCCAGGATGTCTGCAACGACACCAGGCCTATGATTAATTATTCATATTTCCCCATGAGCTGATTCGCTACACAGATGAAGCAATAAATGTGAATAAAAAATTTAATAACTTCAAACAAGCCACATGTGATGTATGAACAGTGCAAGCAAATAACCGTTGGCAATATTTTCTCTGCATTACAAAAAATAATCTTTAATGTGTTTTACATTATTGAAGTGAATCGCATGCAGTCTGTAAAATATAATTAACGTCACTGACAATATTATCATGTATAAAATTCAGAAAGAGTTGCAACCTACACAAGGCACTGAAAACTGTTTTGGTGAAAAAAACACTCATAATCTTTAGTTTCTACAGGTGAGAAAGTGAGTGAGATGGATGGTGGAAGAGGAAAAAAAAGAAAACAAATGAAAAAGAGAAACACCTCTGGGGATGAGTGATTTGCGGAGTTGATTGAAGGACAAAAAGGGCATATGACGTATCTCTCTAAAGTGGCACACTTTGAATGCTTAAAACAGACTATCCTCTGTTCTGAAATTAGAGATTCCGTTGCTTAGTAACACAAGCCTCAAAGGGGGCTTGACTGTGAAGAGGGCACCTGTCTGCATAATTTCACAGAATGAGGAGGCAGGGGGAAAGATAGCGAGATATGGAGAGATGTGATACAGAGAGACAGGCGAATAATAAGAGCGAGAGAGAACTGCTCAGGGTTTCACTCACCAGCTCTGGGTGTACTTGATGTCTGGTTCTCCTCTACGATCTGCTGGGTTAGTTTACGCTGGGCCCAGGTCAAATCCGAATCCTCTTTGGAATGGGCTGTAAAAACAAAAAACACATGTTCACCTTTATCTTTTAAACTGTTCCAAGTTATTGATTGATTGATTGAAAGACATTGCATTGGCACAAATTTAGCTGTTCAAGACAATTTATACCTAACATATAATTATTAATATTATTAAATGTATTAATAAAATGTATATTATTAATATTATTAATTAGATAACCCAATATTTTATATATAACCACAATTCTTTAGCTACACCATCATTACAGTGTAGTAGGGATGTAACGATGCACCCCGAGCCGGTTGAAAATCTGTAAAAAAATATGTGACGTTTCAAGTCGGTTGAGATGCTAAGCGAATCGCAATACAACTGGGCATGGGGTTTTATATGTATGTATCTCTCTCTGAGAAGAATTGACAGTCTTCAGTAAAGTTTAGATGGCTTGCCTCTGTATAATGCCTATTAACTGCTTTGTTTACAGCAGTAACCAAGGAAACGCTATATTGTGGCTGTTCCATAAGCGCCACCTACTGTCAGAATTTGCATTTTAATTCAGCATGTCTGCTGTTGTTTCATCCAGATGTTTTATGTAGTAAGAGTTTCACAAAGTTAAAGTCAGATGATCATCCTGTTTTTGCTTCCAAATTATAAAATCTAATTTAAATCAAAAACTGCTCATGCTGCATGCATGCTGCATCTTTGTTTGGACCGTGATTAAAATGCAGAGGTTGCCTCTAATTTTAAATGGAAAAAGCACAGGCAAAGCCTAGTTTGTTTATATCAAGATATTTCTTTTATTGGTATTATTTATTTATTTGACTTGGGATTTGTTTAACAATTTCCATTTAGTTTTGCTATTTGATATAATTTAGCATTTTGTCTGAAAAATAACAAAATGACAACTTTTCATTTATAATTTGTCTTAAATTCTTGTTTAAAAAATCGTGAGAAAGTTGTATCGTGAAATTGTATCGCATCGTGAGTTGAGTGAATCGTTACATCCCTACATAGTGAAGGGTCCAAAAGTCTGGTAAAAATGCTTTTATTTTGCATTCTTTTCTAAATTAAGAATTATATAACGAAATTACTTAAATAATTAATAATTTACTGAGTTTTGGACCCGCTGTATTACACTTGAACTCCAACTTATTTAAAAATAGGCAAAAGATTGAGGCAATCAGAATGTTTCCTTCCCTCCTCTCAAGTTCCCATGGAAACCTGATCCAAAAGCAGTGTTTAATGAGTGGTATGGAACTGAATTTGAGCCCAGAGAGAGTGTGGTTCACTCAAGAAACAAATGACAAAGATAGTTCTCATTTGCATATGCAAACTAATCAGTTCCAAATATAACTGTAATAGGCTAACTGCCTGCATATTAGAATATGTAGACAGAATGAAGACATGTAGACAATGGCATGGTAGTGATGGATAAAATTCAAGAGCGTATGATTAACACATAACTGTAAACTACATATTTGAAAATTACTTGTATATATATTTTAATCATTTTTTTTTCAATGCTGAGTTGCCTGTTATTTATTTTTGTGATCATCACCGAGTACAGAGCAGTCAATTGTTGATCACCTAGGTGTTTCTACATCTACTTATATGGTTTCTTTTTGACGTATAGATACACATCTAAACCTGCATTGTTCTTGACATGGTGATCTTACAGTCTATTATTAAAGTGAAGCTCCAGTTACAAAAAATTCACACTCGTTTCATTCAGCTGTAGATTCCAATGGCACTTTTTTGGGAGCTGCTTAACATTCAGACTCAGCCTCCCAGAGGAACTCGTTACTCACACAGACAAAGGTGGAAAAGTTAAAGGCACTGTGAAAAGATCAAATTATAAGCAAAACAGAATGGCGACGCAGGAGCAGGTCACATTGTACATTTTTTTTTCCACATCTCTGTCAGCATCCGTTTGTGATTTTCATCTCTGGTACAGCTCAATCGTTGATATGTCCTGAGGTGCAACATGCTATACTCAATCATAAACAGTTTTTCCTCAAACGTTTATTACATAATCAGCTTTTATCAGCTCATATTAATTATGAGATGGAATTTTTGTAATTTTTTAAACCATTTGTCACACAAGTGAAGGCAAAAAGTTAATTAAAAATGGTACAAAATTAAAAGCAAACGGTAAAACCTATGGTCAACTAATAGGCCTTAGTCTTAAAGGGGTCATGAACTGAAACATAAAAATTTCCTTGATCTTTTGAAATATAAAAAGTCATTGTACTATAAAAATATCCTGTAAGTTTCAGAACTCAAAACTTTCTCGTTAGTTTAAAAACAGCTTAAATTGAAGCCAAACTGCCAAAACGACTGGTTGTGGAATGTACCACTATATGACATAACAGTGTGGCTAAACCCCGCCTCTGCAGAAGATCAACGCCTGCTTCTACATCACTGCCTGCTTAGCCCCTCCCACGATTTGTGCATGCAGTGTAAATAACGAGAGAGGCAAACGCAGGTCGCAGATTCTATGCAGAAATCAAACGATAAAGATGGCTCCGAAGACAACAAGACGCTGTACAGTGCTAAGTTGTGGAAAAACACAGTCTTTGCATCACCTTCCTTCTGATCGCAACGTTAGGAAAGAGTGGATGAACTTAATTTTTAATGAAGATCCAGACCGTGTCAGTAAGAACTTGGTCCTTTGTTCACTTCATATCATGGATTTGTCTGCAAACAAAGCACAATTCAACGCAGGATTTTCAGAAAGACTGAAACCAAAAGACGATGCTGTGGCGACTATATTGGATCCGATGTCGCAACACACAAGTCTGAGCAACTCTTTTTATTACATGGTCACTATTGCTTTGTCTGTTATTACAGATCATTTGATATGTACTGAGTATTTATGCATTTTTAACCTAAATCACAGCAGCGGCCAAGGATGTAGCCTGTCAAACATACACAACTGTTAGCCAATCATAGCAGTGGGCGTTTACTTCAGAGTCTACAATCCGCCACGTCTATTCAAACAGAGCGTTCTGATGAGGGGGATCAAAACAGGACAGAAAATAGCCTATTACTTGTAAATTATGATGTTTTTTTATGTAAAAATCTTGATAACGTTATAAGTGGACCTCAGAGCACAATACAAAATAATAAAGGATGTTCATGACCCCTTTAAAAAGGAAGAGATGAGTAATATTGAAGACCCATGACACAGGTGTGATGTCCAGGTAACAATGCTCTAAAGGTTCTGGAGAGGTCACTGTGAAATATGTCAGGCTGAAGCAGCTGTCACAGTCATGCCCTTTAGAGACAGCCAATTATGTGCCTGCTATGGTCTGCCACCTATGCAGCCCCTGCTGCTCCTCCACTACTGCTTGTGGCGTTTTAAAATTATGATAATTTTGTGAGCAATCTGTTTAGATTTGTTGCGAACGAATTGTATTTTGGCGCCTCGAGCACCCAACAAACATTTAAGATTTTATGTAAATGTGCAATAAAGTAACAAATATTCACTTTATATTGTTATAATATAAATAATTTGTTATAAAACAAAATGTTCTCAAAACACACACACACACACACACACATACATATATATATATATATATATATATATATACCCAGTCAGCAAACAAATTTGGCCCAGATTTGGCATGCATCTGGCACAACTGGCATTCATCCGGCACTGGCATACAGCATGTGGGCCAAACATGGCCCGGGTTTGGCAGAGATGGTACCGGGTTTAAGACGGCACACAAGACATGGGCCAGATGTCAAATGTAGTATTTGGCCCAGATGTCAAATATAGATATGTGGGCCACATAAGTATAACCAATCTTGACCCACATTTAAAATCCATTTCAAATATTTTGAGTAAAATCCCAATGTTTTCCCATACAGAAAGGTAATATATTCACATATATGTGAAACACTGTTAAATATATTGAAATATATTTTTAAAATATATTTTTAAAATGCATAACATAAAGCTCATGTTGCGTTTAATTATATGTTTACATATATGTGAAATTATATTCATGCCTCATATGATATTATATGATATATGATATGATATTTAAAAATCTGTGTTCTTTACCATGTTTATATCTTTGTCCTGCAGGATCAGGATACTCTCACCCATGGCATCAATACCTGCTCATCCTGCTCTACCCACCATCTTTTTGTACTGACTTCTCTTTAAAAACTCTGCAGCTACATATGGGGACCGCAGAATCACCCTGAGAAGTAGCACATGCACATGATTAAGAAACCCCTTTCAATACTTAAACAGATTTGATTTGACCACTTGTGCTTTCAGATGTATAGGCCTAGACAAACCTGCGTGGGGGAAGGTTGATGCCAGCGGCGAGGGTT
>NW_015552549.1:486171-493809 GCF_001515605.1 Sinocyclocheilus anshuiensis
GAGCGACATCTCCTGTCGAAGAACATCTCCAAAGCACTATGAACCATCTGACTAGTAAGTAAAACCTCAAACATTCAAAAGTTTATAAAATATTCAAAAAAATATATCAAATAAATATCAAATATTTCCTGTATGTCCTACAAGGCCATCTTGTTTAACTCTGCACTGAGAGGACACTTCATACACAACAACCTACAGAAGGGTCCATCATAATTTGAAAAAACACACAGATGATAATAAAAAAAAGATCGTTGAAATTAAAATTAATAACTGTAAGACAGAACCAGAGTAGTGTGAGCGTACCTCACTTCAAACTGTAACGGTCTATATGTATATTATTTTCTAAACTTTAGTGAAGTGTTTGTTCAAGTAGACTTTGTTGGGAATTGACTCACGCAATTAATTCACACCCGGTTCCTGAATCTAGTGAGTCTAATTTGGTTTGATCATGCACGCTACTAAAGCTGCTCATGTGGTTGATTCACAGACATATTTCATAACATAAACACATTAATATAATAGCAACTCGTCAATTAATCATGAATGTTCCACACCTCCACACGACAATGAAAAACACTCAAACGGATGATATTCATTCATACGTAGCCTACATAATGCACCGCGGTAAAACGGTAAATACGCACAAACATTTAGCAAAATATCAATATTAGCAGCGGAAATACTTGTGGTAATGAATAAACGCACCTGTTACATGAAGAATTTGAGCGAAGCAGGAGACGGCGATGATCCCGACAGCACATATGAAGAGCCGATAGAAGAGCCGCTGCCGTCTGGATGCCAACACCGCCTTCATCCCTCCACACCTCTCAAAACATGTCCATTCAAGAGAGAAGCCCTCTTCTTTCATTCACACCACCTATATTGGCCTTTCTTTTCAACATACGGCGGACTAGCTTGCTTAAATTCAGCCATACGCCTGTCGCCTCAGCATCCTATCGCTTCAATAAAGATACACCATAATCTTTCACGTAACGGTATTTTTACCCCTTCCGGAATTTTAGTAATATAAAGTTACAACGAAAATGTCTTAAACTGTCGCAGAGCACGAAAATAATAGAAATATTCAAATGTTTTCACATCTTATAAGCATTCTAATCACACCCACCTCCATCTCCATCCGTGTCCCTCTTTCTCGCGCTCTCTCCTCCCTCCACAAGGCGCCCGACTCCGTCACTGAGGGTGTTTTCCAGACTCACAACTGCGCCCTCATGCAGGGTTTACAATAATAACAACACTCTTATTCAGCTGGGGTAAATCAACACAGTTGAGTGTTTCAAGGCTAGATATACCGACCTCAAAAATATTTGGGATACTTTCCACGAATAGGGTACAAAATGGGGCCAGAAACTCTTAAAGGGGTCATATGATGCAATTTCAATTTTTCCTTTCACTTTGGAGTGTTACAAGCTCTTGGTGCATAAAGAAGATCTGTAAAGTTGCAAAGACTAAAGTCTCAAAATCAGAGCACACCTCGCTTTTCAGACCGATGAGCTTTGTAAAAATCGACGCGTTTCAGAAAGGCGGGGCATAGAGGAGAAACAATAATGTACAGTATGTGGAAAATAATGTGTTTTTTTAACCTTAAACCTCATAAACATTTCATTACACCAAATATATAATGACAAAATAATGTTCTTTTTAGCAAAGTCATATGACCCCTTTAAAATTACTGTGTTATTGTTATTATTATTTTTATCCTCATGGGCAAGAAGCAGTACTAGTAACTCTAATTTAAGTGATTCTGCAATTTTCTACATTATACTCAATTAACACTAAAGAAAATTAAATAGACATTAAAACGTAATAATAATGGCAAAAGTAATAGCTCAGTTTTTGGCTAAATTTGGCACCCTTTCACACAGTAGGAGCGAAATTATGTTTTGTAGTTATTGATAAAATATTTGTTTTCTGACAACAACTTTGGTAAAAGGGTTAAAAGTTCATGAAAACAGTCAACAGTTGGACATTTAAAGGGATAGTTCACCCAAAATTGAAAATCCATACAACTCCAATCAATAAATGGATTTGTTTTTCACAAACACGCATCTTTTTGATTCACAAGATGTTAACTGATGGACCGGAGTCGTGTGGATTATTTGTGGATTATTCTGATGTTTTTAACAGCTGTTTGGACTCTCATTCTAACTGGACCGGAGTCGTGTGGATTATTCTGATGTTTTTAACAGCTGTTTGGACTCTCATTCTAACGGCACCCATTCACTGCAGAGGATCCATTGGTGAGCAAGTGATTCTAAATTTCTCCAAATCTGTTCTGATGAAGAAACAGACTCATCTATATCTCGAATGACCTTAAATAAAGTAACTTTTCATCAAATGTTCATTTTTGGGTAATCCTTAAAGATATATCTAAAAATGAATATCACTGCATTAGATAACAAAAAAAACAGAAAACCAAATGGCATTTATTTTAAAGAAAGATTACAAACATTGGTACTGATTCAAAATGACAAATATAAGACTTGAGATAAACAATATTCAGTTCCATAAAAAAAAAACGTGTTTTATAACTCAGGACAAAAGAAAATGACAGCTTGGCATAAAGCATATTCACATTTGTTTGAACAGATTATTTGGCACATCAATCAAAAATAAATAAAATTAAAAAAAGAGCAAGAGGAGAGTAAAACAATTCAATCAGAAAAAAATACTTCCCCTTTCCAAAAAAATATTTGCTTTACGAAAGCAAAGATTGCACAATAGAACAAGGGAGAAAAAAAAGCATAATAAAATATTTAAAATTATGTACTTTACATACATCAAATTAACACCAATTAAAACCACCAGAATGCAACCGCTGCTTCAGGCTCAACAACATGCCATTCTGCATCAGCTGGGCCAATGTATTAAAATTGCAATGAGAAAATATCTATCAGTGCACACCCTACTTCATGGGCTCTAGCGAACCAGTCACCTTGAAGTTTATGCCATCTCCAGGCAGCGGGGAAGGTATCAATGGACAGAGCCAGCAGATGTACCAGTACTTGCCCAAGCATTCCCTGATGTTGGCCAACGCTCCCAGGTTGTAAGGCTGCCGTGTGGAGTACCACTCACGTGTAGTCTGTCCTTTCAGCATCAGAACCACATGAAAGAAGAGGAAGGCAGCAACCAATAGGAAGCCCACTACACAAGTGTCGGCAATGAATGCAAAAGCAAACGCTCGTGCCGTCACCTGTCCTGTGATTAAAGAAGAACAGATGTTAATGGATATTTGTGTGACAATTTAAAAGGGGTCATAAAATACATTTAAGTATTTTATTTTTTGCTATAAATCAGAATTTTCACTTCCATTTTCCACTACCTTTATGGCCCTTAGAATTAAATTTATTTAACATAACCCTAATAAATTAAATTAGTTTTTGTTGTTGCTGCACCTATTCAAAAATATGGGGTCAATAAGACTTTTTCATGTTTTTGAATGAAGTCTCTTATGCTCACCAAGGCTGCATTTATTTGGTCAAAAATACGTAACAGTAATAGTGTAAAATATTATTTACATTTTCTATTTTAATATGTATATAAAAAAATGTATTTATTCCCATGATGGCAAAGCTGAATTTTTACTTAGTAGCCATTTCTCCAGTCTTCAGTGTCACATGATCCTTCAGAAATCATTAAAAAAATGTTCAGGATTCTTTGATGAACAGAAAGCATTTATTTAAAATAGAACTCTTTTGTTACATTATACATGTCTTTACTGTTTTGATCAATTTAATGCATCCTTGCTGAATATAAATATTAAACCCCCCCCAATAAAACATTACCAACCCCAAAGTCTATGAAGTCACTCTTGCATTTTCAAAATATCCTCATCTATGTTATTTGAATTTATTCATTTAGCAGATGCTTTTATCCAAAATGACTTATAAATAAGCAACATATCAAAAACGCCAGCCAAGATAATATCACCCTATTAAAATCAGCACAATTCAACAGCTATACTGTGTTCAATACTCTGAAAAAATAGCATTTAGGTTTGCAGGGCACCAAAACACATATAGTCTAAAAAAAAAAAAAATCAACAAATGGAATATGTGGAGCCAGCGCAGCACAAGCCCTTGAAACTCTCTCACACTGGCTTCAGACCATCGTCATTGTTGAGATTTTGACTACGTAGTAAGTTTTGACTTAGAAAATGTACAGTATATTTCCACAGCACACTCAACTCTCATTTTAAAAAGTGGAGGAAAGTTTGATTTCTCATGATATTACGCATTTCTCAGAGCAGACACTGATAATAAATTTCATACTTACCAGAGACGAGCATTATCCAGGGCATGAGCAATAACAAGACGCTGTGAAATGTTACACCCTCCTTCAGGATGACAATGAAGACCTCAGCATTCATTACTACTGCATAAAGCAGCCCTGCCCACATGAAGAACAGACAGGTCAGGAAATACCGGTAATTGTAGAAACCAACACACTGGCCAAAAAACACACAGTGGTGATCACGCCGCAGCACACACACATTGCAATCGTAGCAGTGTGAGCATCGCGGAGGAGTGTGTGTCTCACACTTGTAACAGTACCTGCCATAAAAGAGGAAAATATCAAATTATAATGGTTTACTCATCCTCAAACAGAGATTTAGGAGCATAAATAAATGATATATAAACACCGTACAATCAAAACAAAACAATTACCTCCACCCTTGACCCAATGCATCGCCTCCAAGAAACACTCCGCGAATACTTGGGTTAGTTTTGACAAACAACGATGCATTCCAGGTTATATTTCCCAACATGAAGTACTGAGCGAAGAGATGCATGGCCTTCCACATGGTGGACCACTCAGTCTTCTTCTGTTCTGGCTCAAGGGGAGCCTCGACCAGCACCAAATAACTAACCTCGGCAGTGATGGAGAACACCAGCAAAGCGTTCAGAACGATAGGCAGATGACGACCGGACGACTCCACCTTACACCATAGTCTACTCATGAACCTAGCCATGTTTTCAGCTTTAAATCATCCGCTGCGCGAAACTCTACCTGCTCAACCCTTTTCCTAAATGTAAAGCCGCTCGATTCACGTTTGCTCGAATCTGAACACAAAAATAAAAAAAGATGGCCAATTGAGAGAAGCATTAAAAACCCTTCAAAAGTCTGTTGGTTAAACGACATTTATAGAAGCTGCAACAAATAGGGAGCTTACTAGTAATAAATAGGACACTGCTAACTCTGACAGATAACACACTGAATGCTCCAGTCACATTGACAGCAGCTATCGATTAGAAACTATAAAACACTCCTACGATTTCCTTTTATTAATACATACCGACCTGTCATTCCATTCAGAGTATCTTTTCGACGATAAATGCAGAACAAATGATACCCTGCTGGCTGCTGTCTTTAACAATGAACTGGTGCTGCAGGCTAACAACATTTGGCACTGACAGGTCTGTTCCAACTGAAACGGTCCCTCTTCTTCTTCTTTCTTGGCTTTTGCAACTTGTACTTATTGCATATCGCCACCTACTGTACAGCCCTCTTCTTCATTGGAGTTTTACGGCAGTTGGCATCCACAGTGTTGCATTACTGCCGAAACGGTCCCTCTACAAGAGTTCCACGCGGAAATACCGGGTGTGCCTCACGCGTCCTAAGAAGTGAAGCTGCTGGCCCTTTGATCGCCCCCCGGTGGCTGGCTGCAGTACAGGTCATAAACCCCGCCCTCTCTATGTAAACGAATGGGACTTCGTAAAAAAATAATTACGCTTCCAATACAATTTTCCAAAAGATGGTTTTGGTCGTTTAAGGTAGTTGTTATCACACTGATATATGTTAAAGGGGTCATATGATGCGATTTCAATTGTTCCTTTCTCTTTGGAGTGTTACATGCTAGAGGTCTGCTGGACCCGACCGGATTTTTTGCGCTGCGGGATTAAATGGCCAAAACGCGGTAGCAGTCGGTAACTCTGGTGTATTTAACAATGAACTGGTGCTGCAGGCTAACAACATTTGGCACTGACAGGTCTGTTCCAACTGAAACGGTCCCTCTTCTTCTTCTTTCTTGGCTTTTGCAACTTGTACTTATTGCATATCGCCACCTACTGTACAGCCCTCTTCTTCATTGGAGTTTTACGGCAGTTGGCATCCACAGTGTTGCATTACTGCCATCTGCTGTCTCACTTTAACTTACTATACAAGATGGCAGCGGCCATACTGAGATGCTTTTGCTTCACTTTTCTATAGTGGAAGGAATAGGAGACGCGTCGTCCATCTTTTTTTTACAGTCTATGGGTTGTACAGAAACACATTGCATTGAGAATGAATGAATGAAATGTGTTATTATACATTCACTGTTACCTTAACCATTTGTCTAACTGACTACTGTGCAAATATAGTTTAAATAGACAAATGTTGTATAAAGACAATAACAAAATCACATGTATGAATAAATAAAATACATTATATATACTATTTAAATAAATATTAGCTTTTAGAGTTCCATTGATAAAATCATGCACAACATTGCATCTTGCATTTCAGGGTCTTGTCCTTCTGAGAACTGGACTGCTTGACAAGCAATATATAGGGGAGCCCGGGGCTAGTTGTCACAAGTTTTATTCCAGTGAATTTATTTTTGAAAGTCGGTATATGTATAGACACGTGCCTTAATTAAAGTCTTGGCAACTAAATAAGTAAATGCATGCATACATACAGTACATACATAAATATTGAATTGAAACTGGGGATGTTAGCATTTTCATTGTCTTCAGTTGTTTATTCAACAACTATTGCAAAAAAAAAAAAAAAAAAACTACTGATAAACAGATAGTGATATTGGATTTGAAGAACAGATTTCAGAAAATTAATTGTAATTGAAGAATCATCTTTGTGATGTGTGACGATGTGACAGCAGCGGTATTCTGTGAAATAATCGAAGGTTGTAAAATATCGTGAAAGCCTTGAGGTTAGTAGTAAAACGTAATCTTTAAACACAGACTATACCACTATTTTCCTTTGACCACCCCTTTCCTTTTGACCCACTTTCTCAAAGAATAATCCCTTATCTCATAATCCGCACTGCTGGCTGTTGAGAGAGCAGACTGCCATTCAGAGCAAATTTAACATGACATCCTTTACAAAGGATGAGGAGGAGCGCCATGACAATTACCAAAGGAAGGTCTACGAGAATCTACAACACAAGTGAGTGCTCCGCTCGTGTGATCAGTTAGGCTACTTCTCACTTTATTTTATTAATTTCGTCCCAGTCCAAGATCTGTTTATACTTATCTCGGAATTATTTTACTCAGTTATTATTGTACTTTTAAGTTTTCTGTTTACAAAAATTTAGTTTGTGATGTCGAGGTGTCGTGGTGCACGTTGCCATGAAATTTTACAGTAAATTCTGATTTCATTGTGTTCCTGTTCTCCCCCCTCCTAATATTAACTATATGGTCCCGTGTTATCGTCCGGGCAGAACTATTGTTCCAGCCACCAAAGACAGATTCACAAATAACCTGCCTGATTTATCTCAACTGCTCTGTGTACCAATAAGTACACATGAACTAGACGAAATAACTAGCAACATGGGCACTATCTTCTCTAATACATTAGAAGCTGTTGCCCCCATCAAATTGAAAAAGGTTAGAGAAAAAC
>NW_015552549.1:493822-512458 GCF_001515605.1 Sinocyclocheilus anshuiensis
GTTCAGTTGCTTTGACACAATCTGTATTGTTAAAAGCGCTATATAAATAAAGGTGACTTGACTTGACTTGACTTACCGTTAAAACCCATGAGAGGGCGCTATTGTCTGTCCATAAGGGTTGTAAAAAAATATTACAGTGATAATTCACGCATAACCAGAGGCAGACAGGAACTAAGTACATTTACTTGAGTATTGTACTTAAGTACACTTTTTGAGTATCTGTACTTTACTTGAGTATTACCTATAAAGCCACAGAAGAACTGTTGTGCATCTCCTAATAAAACACAACAGGTGTTTGACTGAAGCAGTACTGCACAGACCATTCTCTGTATGACATCAAAGTACAGCGAGAGCGATTAGACAGCATTTTTTAAATTTTTGTTTTGATGTCAAGTAAGTCTTGCTGTTTTGCTCTTTTGTTAAAGCAGTGTAGCTGTTGTAAAGTTATACAACTATATTTGTGTTGCTGGGTTTTAAAGCAGGTTTGATTTTTGATTTTCTTCCTTATCAGTCTGTATTTACAGCAATTTCACTGTCCACTCTGTTCAAATGTGGATGAATGGCTACACAACATAGATGTGTCCAGAGCTGTGTGAGATCACTACCACCCTGCTTTTGTGGGGGTGGGTAGGGTTGTTAAATAATATATTTTTTGTTTTTTTTTTCCCCATAGGTTTTTAACATTCTAAAAGCTCTTTATTCCAAAGATACTACAAGCTAGTCAGTGTATTCAGTAGGTGTAATGTATTGTAAGTTGCATACTGAACCCTTTTTCTTTAGACATCAAGCAAAATGCTGAAAGACACAACCATCATCCTTACGTTCCACCCACTTGGTTAACTGGCTCACAGTCTTTTATTTCCGAACTCCCCCAAAACAATATCCCAAAGGATTACAAAACCTTCACAACATTCAAGCCTTGAATTATCCCTTGCCACCCTACTATTCTTTACCTGTGAGCCAGTTAACCAAGTGGGTGGAACGTAAGGATGATGGTTGTGTCTTTCAGCATTTTGCTTGATGTCTAAAGAAAAAGGGCCTTGTTAAGAGTTTTCTCAAAAAATGTTGATATGGGGCATGAGAAATTGCTAAGCACATTACCTTTCCATGTCTCATGAGTGTTTAGCATGGTGTGAGAAGGCTGAGATGGGTCTGGAGAATTGGAGGACAGAAGATGGCCTCTAAAGTCAGACCTGTGTTCGGCCTTAATTCCTTCATCCTCCTCCCTCTGCTGAATATTGTACTTTAAGTGCTGTTGTACCTGCTGGAGAAAAAACAGACATCACAATCGATGCAAGTGCACTGTTTCACATTAACTTTTCAGTAACATTTTCAGACATTCAGTAAAGACCCTGTCAGTCACATTCTTCAGTCCAGCAAAAGCCACCATCAATGGATCATCTGTGGGCCGGTATAAGGCAAGGGTTTATGCCTACAGCTCACTTCACTCCTGCTGGTGCTTCCTGGCCACAACTTCCAGTGCTGAACCCCATGACGTGGGGTATGATGGATGTACCAGACCCCAGTGAAGAAAGAATCCAATGCAATGAGAGTTGCCAGAGACCAAAACACAGGAGGAATGGGAAAGAGAGTGATCGGTCTTCTGAGCTAGACTGTAGACCAGGTTAGTTGTTTTGTGAAATTTGGTGACTTTATATTGATTTGTTTCTCTTTGGGAAAAATATTACATGATATTAGTCTAATGTAAACAAACTGTCCTTATAAATCCGTGTATGTTTATTCTTGAAATGTGTCTATCAATCAACCATGAAGAAAGTAGTGAAGGTAGCACTGTGTCCTCTAAAGTCATGGTTTCTGCGATGCAAAAACGGAGAAAGAAAAAAAGAGATAGAACCAAATCAAACTCTACAGAAAATAGGAACGAATCTAATAGGTAAGCCAAATGAACAGAATAATTTTCACAATTTTATCAGTCCATGCAGACAAAAATTATATATTTTCTCTCCATTTGCAATGCCATCCACATGTTAGAGATAGATCTTCCTAAGATTTGGAAACAGTGTCAAAACATAAAATCTTTCCACATTTATCTGTTTTAGCTCTTCCACTATATCACAAGACGCTTCAGATAGCCACTCAGACACAAAAATCAACAAAATACATCAAAAACCATCCAAGAAGTCTAACAGCAAAGAATCCATTATCACTGAAAAAGAATGTTGATGCAGTGATGCAAGATGAAGACGAACAAGAAGAAAACAGGAGCCAAGAAATTTCTCAGAGTAGTGTCAGCTCTGAAAAGATAGATGGATCTGAAGGACTCAGCTTTAAAGAGGAAGACGATTCTGATAAAGGAGATGATGGCAGGCAGTCATGACATCACTGTGGCAGAAGAGAAAAGAAGTCACAGAGAAGATGAAGAAGAGGTTGAGGAAAGCATATATGGAGATGAAGAAACAGGATTGGATGATAAAGCAAAGGGAGGTGATGAAGAAGGGAGTGAAAAGAGAGATGGGACTGAACCCAGTGATAGAGGAGAGCCAGAAAAGGAAGGAGATGTTCCAGAGGACATTCCAGATAGTGGAGATGAAGGAGAGACAATGGAGGAAGAGGAGAGAGACAGCAGTTTTAATGAAAAGGAGGCTAGAAAGACTCAAGGACATTTAGAAGATGAGAGGGAAATTCACAACAGGTATATATTTAAATTCATGCAAATATCACTGTTCTTGAATATTCATCACTTGTTTTTAATATGAATCTTCTACTCATTGGACTAATACTGACTTTCTGCATAGTCTTGAGGAGTCTGAAGAGGAAGAGGATTACAATCAAGAAATAGAAGATGATGAAGAGGAAGATGATGAGGTTGTGGAAAGCATACCCCTGGTCAAGAGATCCTTTTGATGACCATTCAAAATGCCCTGATGATGATGATGATGATATTGAAGGTCTTCTCAACCCTGTCAACTCCCAAACACAGCAGTGAGTTTCATTATATTCTGTATTATATTGTTTGTTTTGCTCTATGGGACTCTAACCTTTATTTATTCCCATAGGGAGGATGATGTGACGGAGACAGACCAATCAAATGGTATGTTTAATTTTGTAGTTTTTTGACAACTTATTTACAAAATTGTGCAATTTTGTACAATTAATCACATTAAATCTATCCGATTTGCAGTGAAAACCTGCAAACGATAAGATTAATTCAGGTAAATCGTACCAGATTTGTCATTTGAGATTTACCTGAGTTCACCATACTTAAAGACTAAAAACATAGAACTTGTTATCTATCTATCTATCTATCTATCCACCATTATATTAGTCACATTTGAATAGGGAAATTGTATTATTTGCATTCAGCATAGTTTTTATTAACTTTCTTTATCCAGATCAACCCTTTGGTTCAGAGGAGGAAAATCTACCACAGAAGAACCACCCTGCAGCCACAAATGAGATAGTGGAGTCTGATGATGAGTTTGACCACTTCTATGATTAAACCAGAAACTAGAACATAAATGGGAAACAATGGAAAGGGAAAACCAACAATGGATGAATACGCTGGACAGAAGCTGCAATAACTCGATGCTTTCCGAAAATGAGCAAGGTGCACACCCTAAACAGCAGCTTCAGACCAGCCAGAGAGCCACAAGGCCGAGCAATGAATAGAGGAATCAGATTACAAAGGGATGAAAGAGAAAAGAAAGGGATAAATAGATGCTGGGTGTCCCTCATCTTTTTTTGTTATTTGCTGGTAGCTTATCTGACTGTCCTGAAAGAACCACACCACTGTCACTCTGCAAACACAGGTGGATCCAGAGATGAAGAGAGAATAATAGAGGAGATGAATAGTGGATGACGCTAAATGAGAGAAGCCAAGTTATAGATTTTATTCTAAGCGCATAGCCTAGCTGAAATGGTTTCACTTTACTAAAACAGTAAAGCGTTTCTTTAATCTATCAATGTATTATTTATGTCCTATAGGGAATCAAAGTGTTTGCCCTGAATTCTTCGGCATTAATTTAAATGTAGCAAGAGTTTGAACGCTTTCTCATTCAGATAGGGAGCGTGGCCTGAAGCGAGGGGGATGAGTGGGGGTTCGGGGGAAGAGGGGGCGCTACGGGAAGGAGTACAGGCCTGTCACTGCCTCTGAGTGATGGCTATTTGAACAGGCATATTTACCCGAGCCCTTGTGAAAGGAGACTGAGGGACACTAACGGAGACGCGCAGGCACAGACAGGCAATAAAAAGCTGGCCACTGTGTAAACAACATGGCCTAGTCTGTTCAGCTGCTGCCATGCCAACAGGGCAGCTTCCACTCTCCAGCCAATCACATACCAGCTTTTTGACAAGTGGAACAAACCCCCCATCAGATGTTTTAAGCAGCCATTGATTAAACGCTTATAAAATAAAATATTATCTTCTGCGTTTAGGTAGCTGCGCAGACCGATCGGCATATGACATACCGCCAGAGCGTTTGGAGAGCAGACGACTCTTTAAGCTTTTGAATCGCTCTCGCGGTACTTTTATGTCATATGCCGATCAGTCTGCGCAGTGCCGATGCATCTCGAACAAGCCTTTTATACATAGGCACATTCCAGGATCTGGCGTTCGCTGGGCCTGGTGTCAATAAAAGCTTTTATTTCAGTAACAAGGACGTTTTCAGTTCTGAAACTTACAAGATATTCTTTTAGTATGATGACCTCTTATATATCAAAAGCTCAAGTAAAAGTTGATTTCTCAATTCCCTTCCTCCTGCCCCCACCCCCCTCACAGTCTGCGTCCACAGCTGGCCTACTGATGACCTGCAGACAGCATCTTCACACCATACAAATCCACATTCACACCCTTGGAATGCTACGAACTGAATACTCACATAGCCAGACTCTTCAGATATTTAGAAAGCCATAGCACAGTCATTCATCATATCAACATACAGCAGATATCTGTCGACGAGCCAACTTCTAAAGAGGGCAATAATCTGTGCAGGAATAGATCACAACCATGAAATCTCATGAACTCCTCACGTCCTGGCTTCTCTCTGAATCTCGGACACACACTGAGGGGTCTGTGGCTTCTGCTCAGATCGCTGTGGGTGTCCCTGTGTCCCATTGTTGAGAAGACACTGCTTTGGGGAGGTCCACCATTAAGACCAGTGTCTTCCTATTGTTCTCATACACTCAAACACAATCCTGCTTTCCCAGGAATCAAAGGTTAGGCTAGGAGGGGATGAAGGGGGTCGCAACCTTTCTACTGCTAGCATTCAGCCCATGAGACAGCACACACCAACTGCACCAACCAGTCAAAATCGCAAGCCATGTCTGGACACTAACCACTAACCAATCTTATATCTTCAGTGAATCTGTATTTTGATTGGTTTGTGCAGCATGCAGGTTTTTCTGACTGTTTAGAGACATGTTAGTGTCATAAATAAGCATTTTTATTTCATTTTTATCTCATTTACTTGTAAATTAATTTTATATTAATTATTTTTATCATAATTTTATCATATAATTTCATTTTATTTGTAATTTATGTAGCATTTTTTCATACACATGCATTTTTATTCCAAATTCATGCACTGGTAAATTAATATACATAATCCCCCTATATATTCATTTTATATTATTTCATTATTTGATAATATATAATACAGTAATATTTTTTTATTTGTTTGTTTGTTTTTGTTTTTCTGCCTGTTTAGACATGTTTGTACCATTAATATTGTTTTTTTAAATCATCTTCTGTTAAATTAATATGCATAATATTCCTATTATTTATTTTATATTATCTAATTATTTTATCATATGTAATTTTATTTATAATATTTTTAGTTTTCTTTTTCTGCTATTTTAAAAGACATATTAGTGCCATAAATATTAATTTTTATTTCCAACTCATTTACTCGTAAATTAATATGCATAATGTTCCTATATTATTTATTTGATATTGTCTAATTATTTTTGTATATATATATATATATATATATATATATAATTTTTATGTATTATTTATTCTTATTGTTTTGTTTGATTTTCTGTTTAGACATTTTATAATGAAGTTTTATTTTCATTATTTTCGTGCCATAAATATGGATTTAAAACATATTTACAAGTAAATGGATGTGCGTAATATTTCTAAATTTATTTTATATTATCCATTTTTTCATAATTGTTAATAAAAATAAAAATTATTATTATATTATTTATTGTTCAGGGTCTGCTCTATTTTATGCAAACTGCACTTTATAATATATATTTTTAATTGATTTCTAAAGGTGGCTATTAAAGGGCTACTAGTTTTCAGTGTGGCTGTCTCGTTCAGGTTAGTATGAGGAATGTCAAGACAGGAAATGATGTTTATCTTTTACAATGTGAGCAGGACAATGCCTCTGTTGAGTTGATTCTTCCCCAAACACTCTCTTGAGGAATTTTAAAAATGCAGCAGTAAAATAATATGGAAGCCTGAAAGTCTGATTACAATCTTGCACCTCACACCAGACAAATAATTAACACCTTTTGGAATGTTCAAAATTTTACTTGAGATTTACAGCAAGAAATTCACATTCATATGTATCTTCAAACACCTTCAATTCAATTGAATTCACTTGAAACATTCATCAAAGAAATCCTTCAGCATCAGATAACAGATACTTCTCCAGCTACGAGTCCAACTAATATATACAGCAATTATAAGTATCTAAACAGAAATGAATCCATTTTTAAAGCCCTTAATAGACTATAGGAGGTTGATCAGGAGGAACTCAGAAGAGGAGCAGAACACATGCTAAATCCAGGGTAGTAAACAGAATCTCCTGCATACGAGGTGAAGTTGGGATGAGAATTAGACTGGCAGTAAACCGGGTAGTTCACAGGAGTCTCGCAGTACTGGAAGTCCATAAGTCGCGGGACAGAAATGGAGTGTTGGGAAGTAGGTTCACAGTGCAAGCTGGATTCCATAGAGGCTGGCGGGACAGACTGCAGGCTGGGACTGGGCATTGTTGGGAACGGGATGTTAAGAGAGGGCAAGTGTGGCTGGGTAGGAAATAAAGTGTGTGAGGGTGTAAGGTGCTGACAAAGATGGGAAGGAGAAGGTGCTTTGGTTGCAGGATAGGACACTGGTAATATGCTTGAATGCTGTGCTGTGGTGTCACTCGGAGGAGGCACAGGTGATTTACTAGAAGAGATGAGTGACTTGACCTCCACCTTTTTTTTCTTCCCTTCCGATTTCACAGCTTCCCCATCCGAATTTTTTGATGGCGACGTCGCCTTCTGACACTTGAAGCGCTTCTGGCGACGCATGTAGCAGCCGTTTTCAAACATGTTACCGGAGTCGGGGTGCAGGGCCCAGTACGAGCCTTTCCCTGGTGAGTCTGGTGATCTTGGTACACGCACGAAGCAGTCGTTGAATGACAGGGAATGGCGGATGGAGTTTTGCCATCGCTGTTGATTCTGTCTGTAATACGGGAAGAGCTGGCGGATCCAGTCGTAGATCTCGTTCAGAATCAGTCTCTTGGCTGGCGACTGCTGGATTGCCATGCAGATAAGAGAGATGTAGGAATATGGTGGCTTGGCGTGGCTTAAGGTCCGTCTGTAGACTGATTTCAGCGCTGGAAACTCAGGTTCACTGGAGCTGCTCTCAGTGTATGCTTTGGGGTTTGGTGGAGGCAGTATTCCCACTGGGCTTCCGAGTCTCCCAGTGTTTCCCGCAGCTGCTGAATCACACGGTGGGCCGTAACTCTGGTAGTGATGCTCTGGGGGGGAATATCCTCTGGGGCCCAACAGCAGGTTGTCTGCTCCATAATACACCTAAAAATATTAGAAATTAATAAATTATCATTAAATTTGATCATACATTTTTATTATTATTATTGTAATGTGAGGGCCATAGTCAGAAATAAACCAAAGCCTTGGGCCCAAAATCACTTTGATAATGTGAAAAAATACCCCCGATTTTTAAAATGCAGTGAATTTCTTTTAATCTGTTATCTAATATTTTATATATTTAATAATATTCAATCAAAGGCAACTGTTGTTGAATGTGTCACTAATATGATGTTTTTTTCTTTGACCAAATCAAAATCAGCTGTTTATTGTTATTGTCTTGTGCATTATTTTGATTTTATAATTAACAGCAATCAAATTTATTAGAGTTAGTTTTGGAATAAAGTATTATAAATAAATAGGTATATGGTTTAAAAAAAAAGACATTTTAAAGGTTTTTAAAAACGAATTCTGCAAAGGTGAATTTTAATTTAATGTTCTGTCTTTTTAGGATAGAGTTAAAGTTTACCGCGCAAACTTGCTTGCTTTTTGTCCTTTTTGGTTTTGCATTATTTGGGTTATTAATATTAATATTAAACGTATTAATATTCGGCATAACGTGCATCTGTTGGACTTGTGAAAGTGACGAATATGAAAAAAAGGGTAGGTAAAATAAGCTACAACTTTTTCGGTTAATATGTAGCCTAAAACCATTTTTATGGAACTGTGCAGTAGAACCGAAATATACATTTTGACGACGATGATGCCTTGTTTTGCTGACGTCGGCGTCCATAGATTCTTGTCTATTCAATTATTTCCAAAGCAAACCAAACCAGACCTTGGCGCCTTGCATGGGTAACGCCATGCAAATGTATTCTGACCACCCACCCGGCCGATAACCCCATTATCCGGCTTGTCCGGCTATTCTTCTCACCCTTGTTTTGTCTCTTTTTAAGTCACACACCGTCCGTCTTTTTTCTATCTCAGGACAGAGGGGTATTTGGGGGCGCGACTGCTGTTTTCAGTTGTTCTTTTTTCCACGATGGACAGCGTTCGTAATAATTCGGCCCTTTCAAGTCGGAACCCCACTTTCGTGTTTGGGATTCTGAAACGCCCCTCCGGTTATGAGCCCGTGCTGGGCCGATTGTAAGTCATGCACGAGTGTCAAAGCGCGAGACATTCAACACAATCACAGAGTCAATCAATTAACTGCCGCGAGACCACACACACACACACACACACACACACACACTTGTATTTGTGGTTTACGGGGACTCTCCATAGGCGTAATGGTTTTTATACTGTACAAACCGTATTTTCTATTGCCCTACACCTAAACCTACCCCTCACACGAAACTACTGGCAATTTTTGAATTTCATAAAACACCGTTTTGTATGTTTTTTAAGCCTTTTGTTTTACGGGGACACAGGAACTGTCCTCATAACCCATGTTTACGTTGTAGTACCCATGTCATTATACACATTTGTGTCCTCATAAACCATATATACCTGTACACCTGTTTTTATACAGTCTATGCTGTACACACACACACACACACACACACACACACACGTATAGACACAGATAAAAAGCTTCAAACGGTAAACGTCACCTGTTTCTTGACTATAATATTTTAAAAGGTTTTGTTCTGATCTGTTGTGTTTTAGCTGAAAATTGTGTTTGAATCAATTAGAGGTGAGCAAAAAAGAAAAAAAAAGAATGTAGGCTATTCCTAATATTAGCCTAGTAAAATAGCCTATTAGTTACTCAAAATGTTTTGGGGAATATATCAATATAAATAATAAAAGTTTCTTCCCAAAACAACAAAAATTAAGAATAATTAGGCTATTAGATATCATTTATTAAAAAATTAGAAATGACAGATAAATCGAATAAAATGTTTTCTCCCATGGGAACATACCTCGCTGGAGTAAAATGAAATCCATTGATCGTCTCTCTCCCGTTTCACTTCGTCAATCATGTCTTCTGCTGTTCTTCAACTAAATAATTATTTAATTAATGATGCAAAATGACAGAGTGAATGAAATAAGTAAAACGATATTTAACTCTCAATGAGTATCACAGAGCATTTGGAAAGCCAACAGCTCTTTGTTTAAACTGCTGTAGGTGTCCAGTCAGGAAAGTTTGGAAGTGTGCTGCTCCTCATATATGAGCGAGCGCTGTTCTCCCGCCCTCTGACCAGCGTCCTGCCCCCTGAACACTACACACTAGCCTACTACACAGCTTTATTCACTTTATTGAGCAATCACAAAATGGCCAGTTATATCCACCTGAGAACCAGAAAAAAAGTTTTGTGATTTTTTTTTGTCATTACATTGGTTGGAGCATAAGAAACAAATGGAGAAAAAACATTTTTGAAATAAATAAATAAATAAATAAATTTCATAGGAATATAGATCTATAATTTCTTTCCCTATTGACTTGTTGTGTCTCCCCAAAATACCTGATTAACATGATGTTTGTCCTGGTGTCCTCTACAGAAGACATGTACGAAAATTATGCCGCTTCGCAACAAAAAGTCATATTTCGATTTTTCTGAGATGTTTATTTAGGACAAACAATTTGAAAAGTAGCCAGATTTAAATGATAATTACAAAACATTATCATATTTCCCTAAGAGCTCTTTCTTTCTCCAACCCCTTTAGCATATAATTAATGGTTTTGCTGTGCCACCATTACCTTTGTAAAGACTATATTTGTGGAATTATATGTGGAATAATCAGTAGCAAATAAATGACAAAAGTAACAAAAATGCTTATATTCTAGGTCTAGACAGGCATATTATCATCTAAATAAAATTAGTTTTTATGGTTAATACAAATTCTCAAATACATCAATTAATTTAATGTGACAAATTGATCACAGCTGTGTTTTTATATGATTAGAAAAGAATCAGCTCTTCTTAGAGGTAAATGCTCCTGAAAATTAAGAGGCAAATATTGCCCCTTAATTTAAAAATATATTTCAGACATTGATACTACAATATAGATCCTTAACCTAGAAATATATTCATGTGCATCTCTTTTTTTTCCAGTCTGTAAAGTTGGTATTGTGTCTCATTCAGTGGTCACAACTCGCCCCTCTCCCTTTCTCTCCCTCCACATCTCAGTCCTCTCCATTGTGGGAGACAGCTGTTTGGCGGATTGGGGGTGTTGGGTGTCATTTTTATTGATGGAAAGCAAACATTTACTCTGTGTGCCATTTAAAAGCCCCACCCTCATCTGCCTGCCAGTTCAGCTCAGCCAGTCAGAGGCCTCAAGAAACACTCCTGCTCTAACAAAACAGACTTTACCAGTTGTGTATTCATATTGACAAAGGAGAGACCAAAATATTCATACCATCCTCAAAAAACAAACAAAAAAACTCTGGATTCCTCACATTTCCCGCTGTGCCATCATCCCCATGTGGGGGAAATGTTTATCTAGTGCTAAGTGCCTCCTGCATTTGATGAAATGTTCTTAAAAACAAGGCAATTAATTACATCCTATTCAGACCTTCCCAAGGTGTGAGAATTGACAGGAACTTACTGATTAAATCACCAATTGGGCATTAACACAATAATATTTAATGACTCCTTAAAAAAGCTTTCTTAAAAGATATTCGAGGCTAATACATCAAGTGAGCATTGCACAGTTCATTGATATGTGTTGGTATCAAATATCAAGACTCCTTAGGAAACATAGATTCACCAAAGGACCTGAAGGAACTTTTATTAGTTAAACTGCAAGATGTTTGATTGTGATAATCTAGAGCTCCAGTCTTAAAATGCTGCTGCAATTCAATAGTTTGCTTGAAAATCTAAATAATTGAGCCTAAATGCAAATAAATAAATCAAGCCAGTCAGCCATTTTCCGTTAGATCTTTTTTTTTTTAATTTCATGGAAATACAACATAATTATAATTCCTGTTCAGAACCATTTATTGTACATTGTATTATTCTCTCCTTTTTTTGTATTTCAAAACATGATCACTTGTACAACATTATGAACAAAAATCTCGTCACAAATAGATGACAATAAATTACACCTGTCATGCTTTGAGTTTTTAAAACAGCACGTCCTTAATGTCAAAACATTTTTTTCCATCATCGTTCACGTATTAACCCTTCCGAGAGCAAGAAAAATCAACTTTTATGCATAAATAGATTACCGGAAAATACCCATTTAATTCAACGGTTATTTAAAAATGGATTAAAATCAATCTGAAAACTCCAGGAAATAACAGAATATGATGAGCATTCATGAGGTTACATTTACAACAGCCACATCAATTACAAAACTGAACAGAATGCTTGCCAATCTGCCTAACACTGCTGAAGCAAAGGGCCTGTGAAGGTAAATACTGAAATATTTGAAATTTTAGTAACCTTGATATTGAAACAGCAGATGTCCAATATTTTTGCTTTTTGTCCATTATTGGTCAAGGTAATGCAGTATTACTACTGCAGTCTGTAACAGTAAGAGGTGATTAAAGAGATGTCATCACAGCACAAATCCAGTTATTAGTACTTCAGACCGGTGAACTGCTTCACTAGTTCACGCATGATTATTGTGTATAAAATAGCCTAAATTAACAGTCCAAAGACTGAGATTAAACTGACAGAAAAGATAAGTGAGGTTACTTTTCAACAGTTGAGGCAAATACTGATACCAGTTAAGTACCAATAAAATTTGAACAAGTACTACACGCAATTCTCAACCGCAACATCTACAATGATGGATGTTACAAATGCAAAGATCTGTAAACCACTGCTATAATGCAATAAAGATAACAGAATGCTGTAAACAATTCTGAGCATAAAATAATTAGAAATGGGAGAAATTATTGTCAGTAACTCAACATACTCTTGCTTTTTGGTCTGTATATTACAGTACAAACAATATTAGGATATATGAGATTTGTGAGGTACATGCAAATACTATTATAAATGAAATCTGTATGGGCATTGTTAAAAACAAAAAAACTAAACTGACATTAATCATGTTTTCTTTTAATAGTTATTTATAATCAAAAGTCATTTATATTTACTTTTTATTTTTTAAAACTAGAACTTAATCAGCATTTGTTAAAACTTCCTCTGGTGACCTGGAAATATTTTCGGCAGTCCTAAATCTCTCAAACTGGTTCACTTCAAATGTGATACGGATAGGGAGTGTTGATATTCATAAGGGTTAGATAACAGCTGGGGAAGACGGAGAAATCTACTGTGATTTTTAACCATGTGGCGAGACTGGAGGTTTGTCTCTTATTTAAATAAAGCCGAAGGCAATCTTGAAAGGCCCTGTACACTACATTTGAGACCAATGTCACACCAGAGGAAGAATAGGATAGCTGGAAGTCAAATAAAGTTTATTTAACATGTGGTGGCCAGAGACTGATGTATAGGAGGCTGGAAACAGCGAACATGCTCCACAGTAGAACTGTCTGTCTCCACAGCCTTCATGTATTTGTTGAGGATGGCGAAGATCTCGTTGTTGAGAATCTGATACTTTCTGATGCGGTCTGCCATCTTTTTTAGGGGCTGAAAGTTACATGACAAAACATTAAATACAGAAGCCCATATCTACAAGTTGGCACATTTACACTATCGTCCAAAGGTTTGGGGTCTGTATGATTTTATGTTATTGAAAGAAGTCTCTTATGCTCACCAAGGCTGCATTTATTTGATCAAAATACAGTAAAAACAGTAATATTGAGAATTATTATTACAATTTAAAATAATTGTTTTTTTATTTTAAAATATTTACATTTTCAGCATCATTACTCCAGTCTTCAGTGTCACATGATCCGTCAGAAAATATTCTAATATGCTGATTTACTGCTCAAGAAACTGACCCCAAACTTTTGAAGAGTAGTGTATATTGCATCGCTAACGGTGTTAAAGGGGTCATATGATGCTTTTTTAAAGATCATTCAGGGATCTTATCTATGCACAATCAGCTTGTAACACTCCAAAGAAAAAGGAAAACTTGAAATCACATCATATGACCCCTTTAAGAGTTTCCTGCAATGATTTGTCATTTTTAAATAGTTCATGTCTATGAAATCAGAAACTTACCACATTCTTAATGATCTCATCTTTGCCGTCCTGCCTCTGGACCTTCAGCAAGTGGTAGCAGAAATCGAAGAGGTCAAAGCGACGTTGTTGTCCTAATAGCACAATAATGGCACATCCAGCCCAGTTCAGACCATCACCGAAGCACTGCCTGAACACAAAAAAGCCCAAAACATTTCATTTATATGATGTGAACCTAAATCAAGTGCTTGCTTGCTATTTTTTGTGTAAATTACAAACTATTCAAAAAATCCCAGCTGAATGTATATGCATACTCTGCAGTGAACTCGTGCGCGCCCACAGGGATGCAGTACACAAACTGCATGGCGCTCCAGAGGCGGTGGAACTCCATGCACTCGTCCACATGCATGACGCCATTGGTGGGGGGAGGGCCTCGCCACACGCTGTCCTGAAGGAAGCTGCGAATGCGCGTCAGGATGACTTCAAACATGGACAGACCACAGCACAGACGCTCCTTGGTCAGCAGGTCTCCCTCTCGTGCTATTGCAATTTGCTATGAAAGGCAATTAAAAAACAAAACGTGTTAAAATGGAGACCAAATCAACCTAATCATGTACTACACTGCATGCATAAACAGTCTAAATACAGTGGGTATAGAAAAGAATCACCCCCTTTAAAAGAATCACATTTTATTGCTTTGCAGCCTAAAATGAAGACGGACACAGTTTTTGTTTTATCCAGCTGTATTTACTCAGTGCAACTTATAACATCCAAGTGAAAGATATAACACCACCATGTCAGAAACAAACAAAAATAAAGCACCAGAATCACTGAGTTGGAAAAAGGATCAGCCCTTCCTAAAAATGACTTGTAAACTCAATCAGGTGTAGCTAATCATCTTCTCAATGGCACACAAAATCATTTGACTTTCAACTGTGATCAGCTGTGGGCATTTAGATTTGCTCAGCATGAAAAGAGCTTTCCTGGAGCATTTCAGTCCTTGGTAGTACAATTGAAGCACTCTCAAAAGATCTCTGGGATAAAGTTAAGTCAGGAGATGGATACAAAAAAATTAAAAAGGCTTTATCAATGCCTAGAAGCACAGTGTCTATTATTAAGAAGTGGAAGGTATTTGGTACAACACAGACCCCCTGGATCAGGACATCGCTCCAAACTGGATGAAAGAGCCAGACTACTTTACTGAAAGAAATGTATTATTCTATTCAGCAAAAATACATTAAACTGATCAAATGTGACAGCAAAGCCATTTACAATGTTACAAATTATTTCTATACAAGAAAAAAAAAAAATGAATGTGCTAGTGTTATACATGTTGTGTTACTGACAAATGCGATGAGCATGTTGGCTCTGATCTGTGAGTGCCTCACCTGTGGGGTCCCAAGTCTCTCAATAAGGGGCACCAGGTGAAGAGGAGCATACTTTGCCTCCAGTCTCTTCATCCTCACTTCAAGTCGCTCACCCTCTGTAAAAATACATCATTAAATGAAGATTTCAGCAGGTATAAAACTGAATTTATATAAAGATTTCTTAATCAGAAAGCAATTATGAGGAACATGATCTTGTAGTTTTTAAATTTAATTTTTCACCTTTGATGTAGACTCTTGGGAGGATGTTCTGGAATGGAGCAGCATGAAGTAAGTCACAAACTTCTTCCTGTGACTGAGTTCAAACAAAACAAAAACATGAGGAATGAATGAAAAATGCTTCTTTATCACACTGTTAAATGAAATCTGAATCAAGCTTTACATACAATCACACACACACACACACACACACACACACACACACACACACACACACACACATCAGTGAGAAAATGGGTTAGTCGTAATATGTATGAAAATGTGAAAATGTAACAGTCCTAAACAACATGATGATATTTATGTAGAATTGATGGTGACCGAGAAGCTCGGTCTGAATAACGGTAACTGATTATACCAAATATAGTACTGATAAAAGGATCTCATCCAATCATTTGATCACAAATAGCACTTTCTGATTCTACTCGAAAGTTCGAAACAATTCAAAAAAACTTGAAATAATTTCAAAACATTTCCTTTAAATCACCTGCTGTGAACAGCGTTCCTATTATTATGCATGGTCTCGTTTTTATTAGATATTTATATTATTTCGATAAATTATATAAATATTTATATAAATAACTATATACATATTTATATATAATATGCATATTTCTGTGAGAACTATGATAGTTTTTTTGCAATAAAAGGTTGTATATATTTGTTGGAAATATGTTGGGTACCCTATTAAAGGGTGGCATATTCTTTATTTTATTCACTTAACACTATTTTTTTTAAGTTGGTCTATGCATGCATGCAGATTGTCCTTGGTTGTTGCGACATGCCCTACTTTTCTGAGCAAGATTTAACACATTAACTTAAAAAAAAATGTCTTGAGACTCGTATGTTCTACGTTTTAGTCTGTTGTGCTCCATCTAGCTATTTTTTAACACAAAAATGGGTCATGTGACTGCCCAATCCACAAACTGTAGATTACAAAACGTAGTTTTGAACATCCCCAACTACTAACATGCATTCTATTTAAACCTCTACATCAACATTTACTAATATAAACCCAGAAAGATATAAAATATGGGATAAATAAATTACTATTGTGGCAATTGGTGTAAACCCTAAATTAAATGTAATGTGAAAGTTTAAAGGTCTCATGGCATTAATCTTCAAATCAATGAGGCACACAAATTTGAGCAAAAATCACTTCATTCACAATAATAAAACAAGCACCGAACAACACCCAAACAAGAAGAGAGAGATGACCAGAAGAGCACCCTGACAGAAACAATGTTATTGAGAGATCAGCGTGCAATGATCATCCGACACATTCACTGTGCTTCAGAGAGAGAGACCCAAACAGAAACACAAGAGAAACAGGCATCAGAAGAGTTACAGTCAGAAGAAGAGAAGTGTATGAAAGCAGATGTGCGGGACGTCACAGGCAGCCAGAGAGGAGTCGTGACTGCCATGAAAGCAAGGAAGACTTCCTTTGGAAGAAATGATCCTAAAGAAGCCTCTTAATAGTAACCCACTGGGCATGTGCAGAGTTCAAACGTCACGACAGTGCCAGATGTTCACAGCGCTGTATTACATTTCGAGTTTTATTCCCTCGTCTTGGTGACACTAGCATCCTTGAATCCATGGCAGAACACGGCACAAAAGTGACTAAAGAAAAAGTATAAAAACCAGGAAGAGTGTGTGTTCAATCAGTTTGTGGTACGGTTACATGAATGAGGCCTAATTCCTTACCACCTGTAGTTGTTGCCAGCGTGTAATGAGAAATAAAGTAGCTTTTTAGGGGCAGATGGCAACAGTGTCCTCCACCCACACACTCGTTAACATACACACAGTAATTCATTGATATTCACATCCAGAAATGCACACATATTGGCATACACATCAGTATACAACACACACTTTCTACAAATTCAAATCTGCCTCTTTATGCAGCTCATTTGCAAAGCCAGGCTGAGTCATGTCAGGATTTGGCCTTGAAATTTGGTGCGTCAACAGGATGCTATAAAAAAATATTTCCTTAAAGCAAATCATAAATATTCAGAAGAAAACAAGGCATATTATGAAAGAGCAGACCTGCCAACCTTGGCAAAGTATTATGAGAACAGGAATAGTGCAAAGCTAAGTTCATATTATTTTGCACCATTTTGCTTTGCACCCATTTCCCCATATACACCACCATATCATGAAGAAAACAATGCAATAATTTATAGTTGAGACAGGGATAACCCACTGGGAAAGCAATTTTTTTGAATATCAGCCTTAAAATGTGGATTTACAGTCAATTTTAGCATAAGGCTATAAGGAAAAATATAGGAAAAAAATGTCTCTCTACTAGGGCTGGACGATATAGCTAAAAAATATATCAAAGATATTATATTATTTTTAAACAGTCAAACACAAAATAAATGTGACGAGAGGGGCAGGGCCGAGAGCCGTGGGAACGGAGCGAGGCCGGTGGAGTAAATGCTAATGCTCGACACAAAACACAAAATAAAATCCAGGCCTGGTCCTCTCTCGTCCAACACGGTCGTCACTCCTTCCTTTTATCCTTCCGGAGCTCCTCCGTGAGACTCGAGACCGGTGAGTGGTGCAGGTGTCGCTCATTATCAATTACTCCACCGGCCTCGCTCCGTTCCCACGGCTCTCGGCCCCGCCCCCCTCGTCACAATAAAATTTAAACAAATATCTCCTTTCTTATGTTTTATATGCAGATTAAATAAGTCTTAAGGAAACTTTCCCGAGGCCACAGGAGGGTGCAATGAGCAAAATAATGAAGCTCATTAAACTGTCAATTCAAATAACCATCTATAAAAATGTGCATAACGTCTAAATTAACATATATAAATCAAATATAATTTTGTAAACGGCATAAACAATTATGAACAAAACAGCATCATGTGTTAATGCATTGCTTAGCCTAATACAAAGAGCCAAATCGCCGATCACAAAGATTGCATTTAAAAACATATGAGATGCAGTGAAATGAAATAAACCTTCACAAATTCGCGCCGCGTTTTCTAAATGTTAAAACTGTTTTAACTTTGCATGACTTTCTTTGCATCTCTTGCATGAGACGCGAGTGCAGCAGGCAGCAGTCACCGTCTAAATATGTGCTGAATATGCGTTCTGTGTGAATGGCTTGGTTTCGGTTTTAACCTTTAACCTAACTTCTACGCATTGAGCTACTATATTTCTCTAATATTTTGAACGAATAACACAGCAGCGGCGCGTCTCTTGGGCTAGACTAACAAAACATTAAAATGCAACAACGTCACTTACATCATCACCGCATCTCGCGAG
>NW_015552549.1:515431-530315 GCF_001515605.1 Sinocyclocheilus anshuiensis
GAGGGCGCAATGAGCAAAATAATGCAGCGCATTAAACTGTCAATTCAAATAACCATCTATAAAAATGTGCATAACGTCTAAATTAACATATATAAATCAAATATAATTTTGTAAACGGCATAAACAATTATGAACAAAACAGCATCATGTGTTAATGCATTGCTTAGCCTAATACAAAGAGCCAAATCGCCGATCACAAAGATTGCATTTAAAAACATATGAGATGCAGTGAAATGAAATAAACCTTCACAAATTCGCGCCGCGTTTTCTAAATGTTAAAACTGTTTTAACTTTGCATGACTTTCTTTGCATCTCTTGCATGAGACGCGAGTGCAGCAGTCATATTTGTCCGTGTAAAAATGTGCTGAATATGCGTTCTGTGTGAATGGCTTGGTTTCGGTTTTAACCTAATCAAGATCTTCTACGCATTGAGCTACTATATTTCTCTAATATTTTGAACGAATAATACAGCAGCGGCGCGTCTCTTGGGCTAGACTAACAAAACATTAAAATGCAATGTCACTTACATCATCATCACCGCATCTCACGCACCACTGATGACGCTCCCTGACGCACTCCTAACATTCGATTGTACCATTTCGATTGTACCATTTTTCGATTGTACCAAATGTTTATTTTAAATTCGACTAATATTAATTTTTTTTATTCACAATCTCCTCATCACAGGCAGGCACAGCACTCAGTTCAGCATGTGTTCGTGTTTGTGTGTGCAGTCTGCGTCACTCATAGCACGTGCCTATATCATGCGCTATATCTCCTCATCACAGGCAGGCAGGCACAGCACTCAATTCAGCATGTGTTCGTGTTTGTGTGAGCTGTCTGCGTCACTCATAGTACGTGCCTATATCGTGCGCTATATCGAACATTTTTATATCGTTATCGATGAAGGTGTACCGTCGATAAATATCGATACCGTTTTATCGCCCAGGCCTACTCTCTACTTTAGTTGCCTCATTGAACACAAAAGTTGCACCAGATTTTTGTGTAGTTTGGAATCGCAAATCTTACCAGTGTACTTTGAGGTCAAAATGCATACCTGTTACACAAAATGTGTGCAGGTTGGCAGGTCTGAAAGATTAAAGCTAAAATAGAAATCAGCTTTGAGACGAGGTTTTATATTACTTGATTAGGACTAAGTCATGCAAATAGGAAAATTAAGTCAGAGGGGGTCTCACCAGAGCTTGCTCGATGAGCAGACAGAAGAGGATGGCGTTGCCCACCTCCCTCAGACTCTGAAACACATCTGTCTTGAGCTCAGCGTACTCAATGATGTCCTTCAGCTGATGGTGGAAGAACTCCAAGATGCCTGACAAGCGTTCCACATTACATAACTTAAAAAACACTCCAGGCTAGGATCTGACATTCATATCCTTAAGTTACAGCCTTCTTAACTTTAACAAGCTATAAAATGTTTTACAAAGTGTTATACAAATTGTTTTAATTCATTCATTCTACTAAATTAACAAATTAAATTGACAACTCTAATATAATTACATTTACATTCATGCATTTGGTAGACATTTTTATCCATTTTTAGAGGCTTACAGAGCATATAATGTTTTTTTTATTATTTTAAAATCTTTTTTCATCCTATTCTTTGTATTTATTCTGTTTACACAGTGTTGGATGCATGTAAGATAGGCTGCTGCATGAGTAGGGGATACATAAATCCCGTAGCGGATTAAGACAGGTGGAGTTGGGGGAGGTGGAGGGTCTCTGATAGTGGTGCAGGACCAGCTTACAGTGAATACTGCATCAGAATATAATATAATATCTAATACCTTTAGTCTCTGTACTCATTATTAGACTGTGACACAACTGGAGTGTTCCTAGCTCTGATCTCACCAGGTGATCCGTACTCATGACGAGGGAGACGGCAGATCTTGGGCATCACCTCTATGAGGGTTTTCACATACTGCAGGATTGTGCCTTGCAACTGGAAAAGACAGATGGACAGGACAAGTGATAAAACAAAATTGGAGGAGTGCATGAAAGAGAAACTACATGTACACATAGCAGAGAGACAAAATACCAAGCTCTTGACAATCTTGAGCAGCTCCTCCATCACCACAGCGATGCCCTGGTAACCAAGAAGACGGCATATTGTTTTGAAGTGTGGAGGACCCACAAAATTCCTGTAGGAACTGTAGATGTGGGAGTAAGCAATGTTCAGAGGCTGAAAAACAGAGTGAGATGTTTAAAAATAGACATCAATATTCTCTAGCACACTGTATGTAACACATTCAAGTCTTTGGTTCGGTATCACAAACTAATTATGCTGCTTACAGACCTTGGAGCCATACAAGTAGTAAGGCTGGACATTGGCAGGTTTGTCCCTCTGAGGCTCCTGGGTAAAGGGAATGGCTGTCCGCACAAACCTGTTCCATGAGATTTAACACTTTTGTCAACATTGTCATCTATAATGAACCACATTAGTATGGATCTGTATCTACAACTTATGTTTACCAACCTGTTGGTGGAGCCATTGTAACAGTAGTTTGGTAAGAAGTCAAAGTTGAGTTCCCAGAAGACATGCAGTGTGATGCGGCCGTATGGAGCAGACACGTTGTGATTGGCCTCACGGAACATGGCGTCAAAACTGTCCAGGGTCATGTGCTTCGAGAGCAGGCGATGAGTCAACCTGTTGATTTCCATCAGCCATTCAAGCTCCTGAAACACACATGACCAAAACAATTTCAGTTTAGTGAATAGTCCAAAGTTCTTAGAGTCTTTGAATTTCTAAATCAAGATTATTAAATATTAAGATGTCCAAATGGGTAAGAAAATTGCATGTTTGTAATGCTGAAGAAACAGAGATTATGAGGACAACAAATACCAAAACAGTCAGAAGCACAAGCATCTCACCACTATGGAGGTGAGGTCCTCGCTCTCAAAGCGGCTAATGGCCTGATCCAGGGATTTGTACATGGCTGCTGAGATCCTCTGGGTTATCAATCTGTTCAAGTCAATGGAGCGACCCAACAGCTAACAAAACGCAAACATGTTGTTAGATTCATAATTTACAGAGTATAGAGAGTGATAGTAAGTTTGCTCTACATTAAAGGGTTAGTTCACCCAAAAATGAAAATTCTGTCATTAATTACGTACTCTCATGTCGTTCCACACCCCTAAGACCTTCGTTCATCTTCAGAACACAAATTAAGATATTTTTGATCAAATCCGATGACTCGGAGAGGCCTCCATTGACAGCAACGCCACCCAAACTCTCAAGATCCATAAAGGTACTAAAGACAGTCGACGTGACTACAGTGGTTCTACAATAATTTTATGAAGCGACGAGAATACTTTTTGTGCGCAAAAACAAAACAAAAATAACGACTTTATTCAACAACCTCTTCTCTTCGGTGTCATTCTCATACGTTGTTTACGTCCAGCGCTTCCAGATTCTACGTCAGAACGCCGGCTCATTATTGGACGGCTCCTGCATCAGCATCACACGCATCCGTCATGCTGCTCACATGTGCAGCTTTGGCCAATAATGAGCCGGCATTCGGACGTAGAACACGGAAGCCTTCACTGTGCTTACTGCGTTAATCGCGTAAGGATAATGACAGGGAAGAGAAGAGATTGCTGAATAAAGTTATTTTGTTTTGTTTTTGCGCACAAAGTATTCTCGTCGCGTCCTAAAATTATTGTAGAACCACTGTAGTCACGTCGACTGTTTTAACGTCTTTAGTACCTAGTGGATCTTGAGAGTTTGGGTGGCGTTGTTGTCAATGGAGGCCTCTCTGAGCCATCGGATTTAATCAAAAATATCTTAATTTGTGTTCTGAAGATGAACGAAGGACTTGAGGGTGTGGAACGACATGAGGGTGAGTAATTAATTACAGAATTTTCATTTTTGGGTGAACTAACCCTTTAAAACAGAGTTGCCCATTCTAATTAGCAATTGGTGTAGTGTCACACCTGTACATGTCTCTGTTTGAGCAGTGTCTCGTAGCGGTTTGAAGGCGGGTATGGAATGATCACACCATAGTTCTTACACTCCGCACGGAAGCGTTTGTCTAGGAGGACACTGTGAGGAAGAGAAAGAAACATACAATCTATAGCAGAATAATTTCTTTGTTTTGACCTCTGAAGTTGAGCTTGAGAAACATTTAAGATGAGACTGGATAAGATGGATATTGTTACCTTCCAGCCATTGCTTTGTAGTAGGCAAATATCTGGTCAGCTAACTTGTACACAAACTGATCGAAACACAGGTTGACCTAAAAATGAAAAAGAGATTGCTTCAGTTTTTACTTAAGATACCTTTGAATGGAAGATAATAATGAACAAGTTGATAATAAATAAGTAGATAAACACTCTACCTCGGCCTCTATCTCATCATAGAGGAACTGCTTCTTGAATTTGGTGAGGGCATAATAACCACTATCATTATAAAGGTCCAACGGATACAACACATATCTGAGGGGGAAAAAAAAAGATTCTAATAATGCTATAATCTGACAGACACAATTAGTGTTCATATACACTACTGTTCAAAAGTTTGGGCTTGGTAAGATTTTCTCTTATAAGTCTCTCATGCTATATTTACAATTTAAAATAACGGTTTACTATTTGAATATATTTTAAAATATAATTTTTTTCTGTGACAGCAAAGGTGAATCTTCAATGTCTCAATCTTCTAATATGCTAAAATGGTGCTCAAGAAACATTTTTATTATTGTCAATCTTGAAAACAGTTGTGGTGCTTAATATTTTTATGGACACTGATATATACATGATTAATTTAACACATCCATACTGGTCAGAACGCCGGCTCATTATTGGACGGCTCATGCATCAGCATCACACGCATGTGTCGCGCTGCTCACGTGCAGCTTTGGCCAATAATGAGCCGGCGTTCGGATGTGGAACACAGAAGCCTTCACCGTGCTTACTGTGTTAACCGCGTAAGGATAATGACAGGGAAGAGAAGAGATTGCTGAATAAAGTTATTTTGTTTTGTTTTTGCGCACAAAGTATTCTCGTCGCGTCCTAAAATTATTGTAGAACCACTGTAGTCACGTCGACTGTTTTAACGTCTTTAGTACCTAGTGGATCTTGAGAGTTTGGGTGGCGTTGTTGTCAATGGAGGCCTCTCTGAGCCATCGGATTTAATCAAAAATATCTTAATTTGTGTTCTGAAGATGAACGAAGGACTTGAGGGTGTGGAACGACATGAGGGTGAGTAATTAATTACAGAATTTTCATTTTTGGGTGAACTAACCCTTTAAAACAGAGTTGCCCATTCTAATTAGCAATTGGTGTAGTGTCACACCTGTACATGTCTCTGTTTGAGCAGTGTCTCGTAGCGGTTTGAAGGCGGGTATGGAATGATCACACCATAGTTCTTACACTCCGCACGGAAGCGTTTGTCTAGGAGGACACTGTGAGGAAGAGAAAGAAACATACAATCTATAGCAGAATAATTTCTTTGTTTTGACCTCTGAAGTTGAGCTTGAGAAACATTTAAGATGAGACTGGATAAGATGGATATTGTTACCTTCCAGCCATTGCTTTGTAGTAGGCAAATATCTGGTCAGCTAACTTGTACACAAACTGATCGAAACACAGGTTGACCTAAAAATGAAAAAGAGATTGCTTCAGTTTTTACTTAAGATACCTTTGAATGGAAGATAATAATGAACAAGTTGATAATAAATAAGTAGATAAACACTCTACCTCGGCCTCTATCTCATCATAGAGGAACTGCTTCTTGAATTTGGTGAGGGCATAATAACCACTATCATTATAAAGGTCCAACGGATACAACACATATCTGAGGGGGAAAAAAAAAGATTCTAATAATGCTATAATCTGACAGACACAATTAGTGTTCATATACACTACTGTTCAAAAGTTTGGGCTTGGTAAGATTTTCTCTTATAAGTCTCTCATGCTATATTTACAATTTAAAATAACGGTTTACTATTTGAATATATTTTAAAATATAATTTTTTTCTGTGACAGCAAAGGTGAATCTTCAATGTCTCAATCTTCTAATATGCTAAAATGGTGCTCAAGAAACATTTTTATTATTGTCAATCTTGAAAACAGTTGTGGTGCTTAATATTTTTATGGACACTGATATATACATGATTAATTTAACACATCCATACTGAATAAATAGAAGACTGACTCCAAAATTTGGAACGGTAGTGTAGCTTAATACCCAGTATAAACTTTGTGTATGTGGCACATACTCCATCATGGAGGGCTCTTTGGTCTCCAGAATGTGGTCGGTGAGGATCCAGGGCATGGACATCTCAATGGGGAACTGAATGCGACGGCCCATGGTGAGCTCCAGAAAGAACTCTCGGAACCATAGTTGGGACAGATCACAGCACTGCTGCAGGGCCTCTGACAGCCAGTCAGGAAAGAATGAGAACGTCATGAAAGGACTGCAACATTTTTCAGTCTATTCTGTTGCTGTGAAAACTATGAATATGAAAGTGAAAGTGAAGTGACGTGTGGCCAAGTATGGTGACCCATACTCGGAATTTGTGCTCTGCATCCAAGTGCACACACACAGTAGTGAACACACACACACTGTGAACACACACCCGGAGCATATGCACTTTTCATATAAAGATGATGCAGTTGCAATACAGAAAACTGTTGCTGTTGTCTCACCACTAAAGTTCAGGAGATGGGTGAAGAAGAAAGACTGCTTGTGGAAGTCCTCTATGGCCTGAACGATGGGGCCATCCAGACTGCTGCGAAGAGTCTTCTTAGAGCCACTTTTATCAGCGATGAGAGACTCCAGCATGGTGCGTACCATGTAGAGCTACAGGACCGGGAGGAGCAGATACTACTCAGAAACAAACTTTACAAATAGCATTAAACATCATCTATGTTGCAAACACAATTTGACTGACCTGTGTGCTTGAGGGGCCAACAGCGCGACGAGGAACTTTGATGTCAAATCCTCCTTTGGGGTCCTTCTCTCCCCTCAGACAGGGGTCATTAGGAGGTTCTCTTCCCCCTTCCCAATCACAGATGGTTTTACGAATTGCCTGAAGTACACTATAAGGAAGCAAGGAGATAAATAATGTCCAAAAAAGTATGTATTTTTTATGTGGTGTACATCTTACCTAATGAGGACGTTCTTTTTCTTGCGCACAGCCTGTCTGAGTGGCTCTCTAAGGGTCACTTGTGCAAAGTCCTGCAGGGCAGAGTAGATTGTGTTCCTGATGGCCTGGTTGAACACACTCTCCATCCGTCCCATCAGAACCTGAAGACCCTTGATCATAGCAATGACCTCCACCAAGGCAAACTTCTCCTCACTGGTGTAGTTGTAGCGTGTGGCGCGTTCATACTCCTCAGCTGTGCCAGGACAGTCCTTATTGCAGAACTTATCAGTCGGGTGGACTAGTTTCCAAGAGTACTAGAGGACGAGAAGACAGTTTAAATGCAAGATAGATAGAGAAGTGGAATGCTGCAAACTGTTGAAAATGATCTCAGACGTACCACTTCCATGACATGAGTGCTCCACTTGGACAGAAGCTGCAGTCCTCTGAGTGCCAGGTCGAAAAGCTCCTTGTATTCTTCATCAGACTTCTGACTGTCCAGCCCTGATCCAGTCACCACCTCACTGTTACTGTAGCGTGCCAGCTCAGAGATGAAGCGGATGTGGTCGTCTCTGATCTGTACCATCTGCTCGCAAAGGTTATACTGTGGACTGATGCTGCTCTGAGTGCAGGTCCACCTGAGAGAGAGAGAGAGAGAGAGAGAGAGAGAGAGAGAGAGAGAGAGAGAATATTATTACAATTTAAAATAACTGTTTTCTATTTTAATATATATAAAAATTTAATTATTCCTATGAAGTCAAAACTGAATTTTCAGCAGCCATTTCTCCAGTCTTCAGTGTCACGTGGTCCGTCAGAAACATTCTAAAATGCGGATTTGCTGCTCAAGAAACTTTTCTATTATTCCAACTTTTATTAATGTTGAAAACAGCTGTGCTGCCTAATATTTTTGTAGAAACTGTGACAATTTTTAGGATTCTTTGATGAATAGAAAGTTCAAAAGAACAGTATTTATTTGAAATAGAAATATTTTATAAAAACATAAATGTCTTTACTGTCAGTTTTGATACTGAATAAAAGTATCATTATCTTTAAAAAAGTTACCGAGTCAAAACTTCTGAACATTTCATTAACCCGTCAAGTAATGCTAACAAGAGAACTAGTATCAGATAGAAAGCAATGCACTTGTGGTTACAAGATCGTGTCATTCATAAAGTAAGTCGATCACTCACTTGGACTTGTTCTCTTCATAGTGGGCACTTGTTTCTATGTAGCGTGACAGCTCGATCTGCATGTCTCCAAACAGGGGCACGACCTGAAGCTGTGAAGGCAACCAAAACAAATGTTACAATCAGAGAACTATGAAAAAAAAAGTCAGTTTTCAAGAGAACCAGAAAGTTTGTCTTCACCTTAAAGAACTTGTCGATTTTGCTAAGGTTTATCCTTTTCTTTGCATCCAGTTTGTAGATGTTGCTGACATTTCCATCCATCAAGTATAGACCAAAACCCATGACCTGAAACACAGAGCCATGCCTTCATCTGTGAAGCTCTCTTTCAGCCGAGTCTAAAAAGCTTCAGCAGGAATGGATGCGCTCACCTTTAGCAGCATGTGTTTCTCACTGGGGGTCAGGTACATCTTGTTCTCGTAGTAATCCACACAGATGTTGACAATATCAGCCAGCAGCTCCTCATAACCTGGGATCACCTCCAGCTGCTGGTGCAGACACTGGACAAACATCACATAAAACATGACACACTGCATGCAAATGTCCAAGTGAAACGTGAACACAGAAGCTTTGTGGGAGGACAAGATTATCCATGAAAAATCACTTTTATTTTATGGCTGCTCATCACACAAGCCTAACATATGGTTACAGAAGTTGTATGGACCACTTTTATGGTTCCTTTTTAGTGTTTTTAGTCATTATTGGAGCTTGACAGCCCTTAGTTACTTTAAACTGTCAATGTGTTGCATGAGCTGCATAACAAATATTTAAATAATTCTTGTGTGCTACAGGAAAAAATAACAGTATACAAAATTGGAACATCAACAGCTACATAAAATAAATGTAGTAAATATAGAGAGGACTATAATGGGTGGACTAATCCTTTAATGTATATTTGACCATATTTTAAGTTACACATACCTGTGTAATTCTGTTGTGATTGGCTAAAAACATAGAGAGGTTTTGGGACTCCTGGATGGACTGTGGGTCAGCCATCTTTCTCAGGAATTGAGCCGCTCTTTAAAGAAGCAATAGCAATATAGAACTTTTATAAATATTCTATGTATGTGTGTATATATATATATATTATAGTATTTAAAAAATATATATATTTTTTTTTAATGTAAACTTGACCCTTATACCTCTTGTAAGCAGAGTGGTCATTTTTTACACTGCACTTCATGTTCTTCAGTTCGTCCAGCACAGCAAACATGTTGATAAACTTTCCTAAAGTGAGGAGGTAGGCCTCGGACACAAAGTCCTTCCTGCGTTCAGCATGACACAGTCGCTTTACCTCGCTGCAGAAACGTTCAGTGGCCTTGCGCTAGAAGGAGGGATATCAATGTTAAAGCCATGTACTACCAAAATGTCACGACTCTTGATACTAATTTTGAAAGCACAGCAAAAACTTATTTAATACACTACTATTTGAAAAAGTTAAATATGAATATAAATATTAAGAAATGAAATGGAATGTAGCCTTCAAGTATTTGTTATTTTCTTTAAGTAATTAAAAATAAAGACATAAGAAATAACGAGCAATGAGTGTTTCTCCCTTTTTCTTATAAGAATTGTTGTTTGATGAATAATCATGGCATTTCGGGATTAATAAGTAATAAATGGAGTTCAAGGAGTTTTATTCCTCTCTCACCTGGAAGTACATGAATTTCATGAGCTTGGTGACCTCAGGTTCCAGCACCTCCACAGTCTTCTCATAGATCTCCACTCGGTTTGGCTGCTCGTTGCACTTCACCTAATATGCACAAGAGGGCGTCATTAAACTGTCAGGATTCAAAACTGAGATCATGAATAATGAGTCTTTTCCCTGCAGTGAGTGCAGGGCAATTATGTTGTTGAACTTGGGTCATTTCAATCATAACTTGGGGTTCAGATTCTCTTCAGACAGAGAGCATATCTTAAAAAAAAGTAAATTCATGTAAAACAAGACTTAGCACACAGTCTTTTGAATGCTGGCAGCAACATTCAAACTTCAATAAATCTATGCGCATGTAATTTGATAGATGATACTCTAGCATATTCTTATTGAGTTCTTCTTCTACACCACGACTTACCTGATAGTAAAAGCGTATGAGGGCCAGTAGGCCAAATTGTGCATGATTTTACAAGAGTACTGAGAATACACCTCAAATCGGACCAGTTACTGTATCGGATGTCACGTGTGTGTGTGTGTGTGTGTGTGTGTGTGTACCTGAGGAATGGCTCTGGAGCAGCTCCTCCAGGTGTACAGCATGACGGCATACTCGTGCCCCTCCTCTAGCATTTCATTCTGAGAAGAAAAACACAGTTTGAAAAAGAGGAAAAAGAATAACAGCTATAAAGGAATCACTCACATAATCTCCTGTGAATTCGGTATAAATGTCCTAATAATTTTTCTGACCTCATGCCTTGAAACAACAATCCATCAGACACTTATTTGCTGGAAATGACCATTATTGCTACGTAGAATAACTAGATCCATGTTTCTTACAGGAATTATCAGCATTCGCAAGGCAGCAATGATTATATAAAAAGTTGTAAGCCTGTTTATAGACAGAGGGAGAGATGAAGAGAGGGAGAATGTCTAGACAGTTCTGCTGATTATAGTGGAGGCAATTCAGTTTTGTCATTTCATGCTGCATACATTTAGTGTAGACTGGATTTAAGAGTCCCTAATTATGCTCTACTTCCCATTAATAAATCATGTAACCTGGATTTCTGCCAATTACATTTCAGCAGCATTCAGCAAGTATTACAATTAAGGCTTTGCAAAACTGGCCAGTCAACTACTCAACGACAGTCTTGAGCTTGTTGCAGCTTTACCTGACAGGTTTGTATTGTTCAGAAACAGCTGGATTACATAAAAATAAAAAATAGCTAAAAAAAAAAGAACCATCTTCCTAAAATATAAAGGCATAAATATAAAACATTATAAACATTATAAATGCAATCTTTATAATGAAAATATTATAAATATGTAAAATATCTGGATTTTTTTTTTTGTACTTTGTCAATATGATTATGAATGCATTTTTTGAGAGGAAAAAGACTTGTTTCAGATTTCCCCACCAGCGTATAGAAAGAAGAATGAAATTGAAATAGTATGGACTATTATTTTATTATTTTGGAATACTTTGGAATAATTACGGAATAATATTATTACTTTTATAATTATTTTCTCTGAACTTTTTCTCAGACCCCCTTGTGGCCCGTCGCTCGTAACTGGAACCAATGGACTAGTCGACCTTACTAATTAATCATCTACAACACATCTGAATGGAGTCTGTATGTTAAGCAAGTTGATTTAAATGTACAAAAGTGAGCAGAGACAATAAAAGTATGAGGGTATGATTTCAATTGTTTCCATTGCAAACACTGTATTTACTTCTAAACCCAAGTTTAGTCAGACCACAGCATTCATCCAGCCACCTATGTACAGCATACAAAGACCACATCTATGTGCTCATTAGAGCTTTAGCAGAAGGTAGCTGAAGCAAACAAGACCTCCAGTCCTTGAGGACTTCTCTATTTCACTGAGTAATGTGCACTCCTGTTTGACAGTCCACGCACATCCATGAGCAACTGAGCTGTGAGAGGAAGAGGTGGAGTATAGCTGCTTCAATACCATTTTTATCCAGCACAAACCCCCACAGAAACAAAACTGTACAAAATAAGCATAAACAAGGGTGTCTTTGTGAAAAGGTGTTTGTCCTGAGCTCTCTGCCTCACACCTCTGCTAAAACAGAATTGAAACTGATGGGGGTTTTGATATGGCACAAAACATCTTGCCCAGCTTTCACATGCTTGACCCTTAAATAGTCATTACTGTTGTAAATCTGTTGATGTGGTTTGAGATGTTCTGACAAATGGACGTTCATTTAAGAAATTCACACATAGCAATCCATGCTTAGGATAATGAAATACCTTCTTTTAAAGTCCTCAAAAACTAAGTACAAATTCAGACTTACATGACACAATTTTACGTGCATGCTCGTGTCACAGTCAAATAGGATTTACTTTGTAATATTATAAATGTCACTTTTGATCAACTTAATGCATTATTGCTGGATAAAAAAAAAATTCACAAACACAAAAAAAAACAAATATTAACTGCAAACTGTTACTTCAAGGTGCTTCACAGAACACCATGATATTGCCAGTTTACATGTTGACACGGTTTTATAACAATACCTAAAAATATGGTAATGTCATGGTCATTTTTTTGTAAGTAAAAGCTTTGGGAAGCTGCTCTGGGCTTATTTAAATATCGCTGTAGCAAAGAAAAGCCTACATCAGATAAACTGAATGACTGTTTCTGCTTCTCAGTGCCCTTCTGATAAAAATTTCAGAAAGAACCATAAAGAGCAGCGTTGTTATAATGCAACATCCTTTCGTTATTGCTGCTCTGGTCACATGACCAGCAATTCTAATGTGCTGTTTCACAAAGTCCTCCTTCTACTCACCATGCTGGAGTGCACAGTGGCCTGTTCAATGTAGCGGGCAATACCAGTGACAAACGCATTTCTGTCTTCGAAGTTGGTGTCAAAGTTCGCCTAGTAACAGACAGAAGGTCAGTCCAGTTATGTCCAATTTTACTGTAAACTTTACATCCAACAACAACTATAAAAAAGCATTTGTGTAAATGTACCTGGTACATGATGGAGGATGGTGGGGGTTCGATGCATGGCTGCTGGTCTGGGAGGGGAAGCTCCTCCAGCAGGTCCACATTGGACAGCGCATCCTCCAGGGTCACGTGGGTTGTCATGGCGACACAGGTTCACTCACAAAACAGTCCAATCTGAAACAAACATAAACCATGAGCTTCAACACCATCAGGCAAGTATGCTGGACAAGGATACTCAACTCCATGTTGAAATGAAACACAGTCTATGAAACACTTGGCATTTGAAAAGAAAAATGTCATGACCCTGAAGAAATCTCTCTAGTTAAAAGTCTTTCACTTGGTTTCACTGGTGGAATTGAATTAGTCTCCAAACACGAGCAATGATGTGGCTGCCAGAAAATCACAAGAAAAAGAACTAATGAAACGTTACATATTATGTATGCGGTGTTAATTTTATTATTTATAATATAAAGGAGGGCGATACTAACCAAAACCTGACATGAGTTATTTTATTTTAGGTTAATGATATATAATCCCCGTAAAGTTAATTTTGCTTAAAATAAGGTTTAAAATTTTAGTTACCACTAAAATGTCATAATTCTCTACAGCAATTTCAACATTACGTGACTTCAGACATAACCTAATGTGTTAACGTGAATAAGCCAAGATGGTCATTTTGATGTATTTTTGTGTGAATTTGACTGCAATAAGCCACGAACAACGAATTGAGCTCTCCTTTACGGTTTATTGCATGTTTAAAATCACTTCAACGTAATATAATATAATATAATGGTAACACTTTAGAATAGGGAACACATATTCACTATTAACTCTATGTTTTTAGCCAAGAGAGTTCCCTGAACAAACTCCTAATTTGCTGCCTTTGCGCTATATTGTATAGAAGAGTAAATCATTCAACAGACATTACAAAAAGCAGCTTTAGAAGTCATGATCCTATTTCTGTTTTTTGTTTACTGTTTTTTTTAGTACCTAATACCATGAACAACACATTTCTAAAATGCTGTCAAAAAAAAATATATATAGTTTTTACAACTTTTACAAATGCATCTCAAGACCCCTGCATTCTCAGGAAGTGTGGTTTGGTGAGGCATATTGCCGATTTTAGACCCGAGGCTGACTTTTGACTTACAAAACCAATGCCTTGAATTAGAAGGTTCTTCAATTGCTCCTGTGCAGAATACTGCAGAATTTATGTATAGGACAATCTTGGGCAAACCTGTCAAAGAATATTAATTCATTTATTATGAGGATGAAAAAAAATTATGAAAGAGAAAGAAGAAATGGGATTGGAAAATGTTGGATTCAAACTTAGGTTGCCCACATGTCCAACATATCTGTTATGTTGCAGCACGAATAAATTTCAGGTCTTAAGATGTTTATGTATAATACATGATTAATCTGTCCAGAACAGGTGATAAGAAGTGGCCTGTTAGTCATCTGTCCAAGAAGGAGGCTGATTTTTAATCTTTACCTTCATCAAAGCTTGACAGAGCAGCAGGGAAACATGGAGTTTGTTTGACCATTAAACATGGCACATGTAGGAAGAGAGATGGCCTGTGGTCACCATGTGATTAAATAAGGAGCCTATATGGAACAACAGCTCTCTTATGAGTAACCGAACAAACAGGAACTAAGTGGAACTTATGAAGTGTGAACAACGTACGGTAAGAGAGAAAAAACGATGACGCATCATAGCAACAACAGACAGAGTGTCAGACATAACCTAATGTGTTAACGTGAATAAGCCAAGATGGTCATTTTGATGTATTTTTGTGTGAATCTGACTGTATTCGCAATAAGCCACGAACAACGAATTGAGCTCTCCTTTACGGTTGATTGCATGTTTAAAATCACTTCAACGTAACATAATATAATACAACCCTCTACATTGCAACTAAATCACTCGCATATGCAACTAAATCTTACTCTGGGCGACTAAATGATGTCTAATATTAGCCAAT
>NW_015552549.1:530592-533249 GCF_001515605.1 Sinocyclocheilus anshuiensis
CTCCGCCAAGCGATCTGTGCTGTTTTTCAGTTAATCTGAATGGATGTGCAACGCACCTGTATTTAACGTACTGTAAACTCTAGAGTGAAGCGCACGACTCGCCGTCTCTTTGTTTCACACACACGCAGCGAGAGAGGGAGAGAGAGAATTGACGCGCTACCTATGCGCGCTACATGTAAACGATATTCTTTGTTGTATTTTGCTGTCAAATTAACGAAGTTCCTTTGGAATTCTAACGCTTTTAAGAAATACCGCTTTCTCCGGTAGTGGGCGGAACTAATGCGCAAACATCAATCTCATTGGCTGGCACTCACCTATTATCGTCCCTGTTTTGATTTCAGCAGATCAGTTCGAGCGAACGCACACAACCTGATTAATATTCGGGAACACATATTCACTATTAACTGTTTTTAGCCAAGAGAGTTCCCTGAACAAACTCCTAATTTGCTGCCTTTGCTCTATATTGTATAGAAGAGTAAATCATTCAACAGACATTACAAAAAGCAGCTTTAGAAGTCATGATCCTATTTCTGTTTTTTGTTTACCGTTTTTTTTAGTACCTAATACAATGAACGACACATTTCTAAAATGCTGTGTCAAAAAAAAAAAAAAAGTTTTTACAACTTTTACAAATGCATCTCAAGACCCCTGCATTCTCAGGAAGTGTGGTTTGGTGAGGCATACTGCAGGAACTAAGTGGAACTTATGAAGTGTGAACAACATACAGTAAGAGAGAAAAACGATGACGCATCATAGCAACAACAGACAGAGTGAAGGCTATTCACTGTGCAAACGAAAAACATTCTAGCAAAATGACCAAAAACAATAACTTACAATATGTCTGCAGGCTCTATTAACGCCAACAAATGCAATTGGAAAAATAATGACTTTTCCAACAGATTTTGGGGGGAATCAAATGATAAAAGGCTTACTTACAGCTGTCTGTCCACATTAAGCTGGGGAAAAAAGTATTTTAACCTCATACAATGACACACATAAACTTTAAAATGCACTCTCAACAGGTTTGGTGGGTTGAACCCAATGTTAGTTTCAGGTGGTTGGAGGTCACAGCAGAATCACATGAGAGAATAACGGTCTCAGACCTTTCACAGTAGGTCAGGGTGGAAACAACACTTGATCACAATGCTGAAGGCCACAGAAAGGGGCAACATCAGGTCTTCACAAGCAGAAACTAGTCCAGGGATGTATGCCAAGTCAAATCAGTTAGTAAGTGGTGAAAGCTACAAGAAACTTTTCCTAATGGAAAAGCCCATTGTTAATATGTCACTTGCCATTTTTCTTGTACAGGCCACAAACAAATGCATGCTGATACGCTCAACAGCACTTTAACAATACAGATTCATCTATGCTCCTATAAAATGGGTGGGGTTTCCTTTCAGCATTTATGTATCTCACAATGTCATGCAACTATGTATTACAGGAGCTTTCATTTAGACAACAGCAACAGCTCTAAAACATGTGAAGCTCCTGTTCTGCTTAGCTGCTTCTGCAAAGCTTATTCAAGTTCTGTCCTGAAAGAAAAATTAAGCTCCGCTTCAAAAATTAGTGAGCCATTGCTGTAACAAATCGATCCTCCTTTGAAATTGAGTCTCCATTAGCAGTGGTGGACGAAGTACACAAATCAAGTACTTGAGTAAAAGTACAGATACGTATGATAAAATATTACTCCAGTAAAAGTACTCCTTTTTCAATTTTTCTTGAGTGAAAGTACAAAAGTACTCGATTCTTTATGTACTTAAGTAAAAAAGTATTGATAGATGGATATATTTCGAAATTTTATATAGGCTACTTAATTTAATTTTATATTAGCACATATTTTTTATAATCCTACAGCTCAAAATACCTGGGATTTTCCCAAAATAACCACTAAATGGAGTCAAGATATGTTTTTGTTGTTGATGTGGACTACGTTGACGAGAGTGATGTAGTAATGTTCACTGTGAAGCTTACACTGCGAAGTACCTGAGACAAAACAAGATCTCCCGGTTCTTACTTGTGAATTCAGTTCACTGGAGACTCGCACTAAACGGATCATTTGAATCAGTGAGTTGTCGACTCGAGAACAGCTGCAATCAGTTCATTCTAATTCGTGAATGAATCGTTTGGTGCAATTTGCGAACCGATTTAAAAGGTTAATTGAAAAGTGTTCTGCGTGTCGGAGCTAGTGATCGACCGATATTGATATTTTATAACCGATACCAATTATTTGCATGTTTATGTGCCCGATAACCGATATGCAGAACCGATATTTATTTACTGTTATAAAGTAAATAAATGACTGAGTGAAGTAAGTCCATACTTCACTTTGGTTTTTCCTCCTTTCAGTCATCTTAAAAAAAGTGTTTAAAAAATTGTTCAATTTATTCATGTTCAATTTAATCTTCACATTACAACAATAAAAAACATTTTATTTAAAGCATCAGCAGCAACACTAATATTAACAATAAGCAAAATAAATGTAGAAGGTCTAATGTTTTCAAATGGAGAAAATAAATAAAGGAAAGGATTCATTTCAACTTCATTTTAAACTACAGTTTTAGTAGGTTTATAAGATGTTTAATAGGCTAAAGAGTAAAGAATAATTCACTGGATAATGGTAATTCACTGAATAATATTCTCTGGAATATTGAAATATA
>NW_015552549.1:533762-536102 GCF_001515605.1 Sinocyclocheilus anshuiensis
ACAGAACTATACTCAAACTGCGATCGCTCGCGGAGATAATAAATAATTAATTTCCATAGAGTTGTATTTATTTAATCTTGTTAAAAGTTACATGCGGTGGCCGTGTTGGAGCATTTCCTGAGCATCAACCCGGTGAGTGAACAGCAATATCACACTTCACGAGACTAATGACAACAGACAGACAACAGACAGAGAATTTAATTTAGCGCTTTTATTTCCAACATGCGCTCATTCATGGCTGTATTATTTAACTCATGCAAAGTTACGTCTTTATTGGGAAAGGACTTGACGGATTATCTTACGTGACTCCGACTTCATGAGACGATGAGCATATAGACATCAGAGCAAATTAAATTCAGCACTTTTATTTCCAACATGCGCCCATTCATGGCTGCATATTATTTAATTCACGCAAAGTTACGTCTTTATTGGGAAAGGACTTGATTAAGTAACGAAGTAAAACTACTCCGTTACTGTCCACCACTGTCCATTAGGACCCCAAGAGATCCCATTGGCTCAAATAACCTTTAATGGTATGCTCTTTAGCGCCTGATGATAATTCCTGAAAAATCACATTATATGTCATTAGAACTACATTGTAATGACCAATAATGTCTGCTTTATTTAACTTAAGTACTAGCATAGCATACAGATGGCAAATTAGCTTTATATCTTAGCTTTTACACTACACATTTGCACTTGCCCTACATGCATTTGCAACAGTCTTTAATGTAATTATATAAAATGTCCAAATATTTCATTTATATCCATTATTAGTTTATTATTTTATTTATTATTATTCATTAAACTTCACAGACTTCAATAAAGTAACTAAATGGAATGTCAACGCAATAATTATGACTAAAATATACATTTTGCTAAAATATTTTGCATCCAAAAGTGGAAGTACTTCAAATCTCTTCCCCCTTTTACAACAGAACCATAAACTGCAGTACAAAAAGTGTTCTGCAGCCAGTTAAAGACTAAACCATAGTTTGTTTAGCAAAGCATTGTTTAAATAAAAATAATAAAATTAATGTAGCAATTTTACCTTGTGTTTTTCCCCCTGCTGCAACAAAAACATACTGAACGATGACTTCAAAATCAAGATATGTAACAAGCATCATTTTTATGTACCATCATATCCCTAACATTTTAACAAATGAAATTGCATGATATAGTAAGAAATTACATTATACATATTTTGAATTAATGTAATTAGTGTATTCTTAGTACAACTAGTTGACTGAGACCTTATTTACAAGAAAATCAAAATTTTCACAACACCATCTTGCTACCTACATAGGCGCCTGCCTTCAAATGCAGCATTCTAGTCATCATGGAACCTCATAAGTGACTCATTTGGAGCGCTCTCATTAATATTCTGTGTGAGAGACTTGCCTCACAATCACACATAACTGGAGTAAAACAATCAATTTTAAAATGGTTGAAACTACTTTTTATGATTATCTAATAAAGAAAAAACTCAATACACACTTCATGAAGGTGATCATATCTAATGGTGCAATATTCAACAAACAGAGCTGGTCTGCATCAAAAACAAAAATCAAAAAAAGAGGATGTACTTTGAGCCCTGGGTGTTTCTGCACATTTTAATCTGTTGAAAATAATCACGTAAGGTGGCATGAGACATGTTCAGACTGATAACAACCTCAGAGCTGAATCATTGTCATTCAAAATGGAACTCTTGGAAAAAAAAAACATCCATGACACCACCACGTTCCAAGTGGAAGAAGTGATCTGACAGGGAGAGAGAGAAAAAGTGTGGGAGACAGAGAGGTAGACGCTGTGCCTGTGGAAAAGGATCCTGAGATACTAGAATAAACTTTCCCACAATGGCTGATTCCCATTGTACAGTGGGGTGCACTGTCTACATTCCTATACGTTCAGTGAGCATGAAAAAAAATCGCACTACCACCGACATAAATGCATGAGCTACATGCCTTTACTGAGATACTACAAACATGTTATCAAGGGTACCAATTCCAACATAAATCTTATTTTATGTCTATAAAAAAACGTGCATTACGTCTAATTTCAGCATGTGTTCGTGTTTGTGTGTGGTGTCTGCGTCACTCATAGCACGTGCCTATATCGTGCGCTGTATCGAACATTTTTTTCTATCGTTATCGAAGGTGTATATATATTACTATATACACACACACACACACACACACACACACATTTAAATTAGAGCCCGACCGATATGGGTTTTTTGGGGCCGATACCGGTATTAGGGAGTAAAAAAAAAGGCCGATACCGATATATCGGCCGATATTCTTTGTGTATATTATAGTACAGTACCAGTCAAAAGTTTGG
>NW_015552549.1:536425-565991 GCF_001515605.1 Sinocyclocheilus anshuiensis
AATGCTGGGGTGGTCTCATTCGAAAGAGGGCCTTGAGACGTACACTCAATTCGCGTTCGAGAGGGTTCCTTGAACTGAAGAGATCCCCCGAATTTGGTGCGGATTCGCCGCGCCGTTACGGAGATATGGCCGTTCAAATTTTCAATGGTTTTCCATTGACTTAAGCTTTAAAGCGTTTCATCCAGGTCGCCAGTAGCAAACAATGGAGCGCGCTCTGCTGGACAAACTATGTAATTACACCATTTCAAGCATTTTATCTGCATTATATGTTCTGTAAAAAAAATTTTCATATCAGCGGCATATTCGCCGATACCGATATATCGGCGACAGGCTCATATCGGCCGATAATATCGGCAAAACGATATATCGGTCGGGCTCTAATTTAAATGAAATTAAACTAAAATCTCCATAGGTGTTTTTATACATTTTATGAATATATATTTGAATAGTTTTGACAAGCTCTAAAATATTTGATGTATCAGGTAGAAATTAAAGTAAAAAATTTTTTTTTTAATCATTATCCTTAATCTCTACACAGTAAATCATAAACAACTAGAAAAATCATGAGACCTTTGAATATTGTTGTGAACAGTGGGGGGCCATGGGGTCAAAAAGGTTAAGGTAACCATTGGGATAGACGATAGACTTTTTTACCTCTACCTGTTTGCACATTCTTCTCTTGTACATTCCTGCTCATCTTATTTATTAAGTCTATATTATACTGTCCTGTACATTTTATCCTATTCTTTTTTTTTATATTTATAATTTTATTTTGTGTTTGTATTCTATAATAATTGCACTGTCCATGGAGCGGACCTGACTTACATTTCACTGCTGGTCATATATTCTCTATATAACCATGTATGTGACAAATAAAAAAAAAAAATCTTGAATAATAGCTTTTGTAGCTGACAACCACTGGTCTAGCCACATAAATAAAGTCTAGACATCACAAAGGTCATAAGGGCTTCCACCACTGAAAGAGCCTCACATTTGGGTCACACTACTCGGTAGGACATCATACTCGCGCCCTCTCTGCAAGCCTTGAGCTACAATTACTAGTCAGGCAGGCAGGCGGGCGGGACGTGTAATTGATGGCTGACTGAAAGATTCTCCCTTATGTACAGACGGGACACACTGAAACAACCCCTCCACATACACTGACTGGACTGTTCATGATTGCATCATTCAGTTGTAATTTCTGAGATGAGAAAAAATGAGGCAAATGTGGTTGATGATGTAGTTAGGCATGCATCATTTCCATCAGCAGGTGAAACAGTTTCATCATTATGAGTGCTGTTCACCATGCGTTTTAAAAATTATACAAACGGTTTTTCATCCGTATTCAGGAAATTAGTGGTTCCTTGTTCCCTTTCAAAGGAGCATGTGCATAATTTGAAACGTGTAAGTGATATAGAAAACATGGCTCAACATGCTTTAAAGAATGACAAAGGATTCTGCAGGAAGTCAGTTAAAGTCAACATGAAATGAAAATGTACCCTACACTCTAAAAAATGCTGGGTTAAATACAACCCAGTGCTGGGTAAAATAGGGACAAACCCAGCAATTGGGTTGTTTTGACCCAGCAGTTGGGTTACTACCCAGAAGGTTGGGTTAAACATTTAACCCAACTGCTGGGTCAAAACAGCCCAATTGCTGGGTTTGTCCCTATTTTACCCAGCACTGGGTTGTATTTAACCCAGCATTTTTTAGAGTGTATTTTTTAGATCCATGTTATTGACCTCGTAAATTTTAATGGAACTGTAATAACTCCAGCCTTTTCGATAGCAAGCTCACATTCAGATTTGCGTCCATGCAATCAACAAACGATGGACAGAACCAATACCCCACCTTTCATTTTTTTTTCTTTTTTGATAATCTGTTTCACTCAGATATCAAGATATATACATAAACATGTTGCTACTTCTGTTTAATCACAACTTTAAGGTTTGGACAACAATTAACTTCTTACTTTACACAGTTCTCTCAAGAGTACTTGATTAGTGAACAAATATGCTTGTAGTGTACAAATGACCACTAAACTGGATATTGAACAGTTAACCATGGCAACATACTGGTGCTACTTTAATGTCACTCCTATCACTCCTCTTTAAAAACGACTGTGGTAAAAATGGCCCTGGAGGACTTCAGTTTTAATCTATGCAATTAAAACTTTGATAGAGCGCTAGATTATAAATCCATAAAGACAATGAAAACATCAATCAGAATTTAAACCGGTAAAATATATAAAGAGCTGAATGAGAGAAAAAAAACATAGAAAGAGATTACTTTAAATGAACATGGATTGCACATTAATACATAAAATAACAATATTGTTGCAGTGCAGTCTGTAATGGACTATTTTCCTTAGAGGAAGGTTGAAACTAATTTAACAAAATATGTTGAATCATATCATTATTTTTTATGTTCATGTATTTTTAATATCATAACTAGCATTGAACTAAGCAGGATATCGTACAATAAAGCTGGTCTTTACCTCGCAATATCGTTTAAATGATCATTTCTGAATTACATTAACAGCTTGGACATGTTCACTAAACCGAATTCTACGACATAAAAACTCAAAATATGGGTCCTTAATCATAACAGAAGCAAAAACCCATTCACGCATTTAAAAGAAAAGGCCTGGAATCAGTCATTTAATCATCAAAGGCGTCAAAATAACGGCTCGGTTGGCAATAACCCAGTCACCGGACACCAGCAGCACGAGCAAGCTCGACAGCTCGTGGAAAGAATTTTTAAAAACCTCCCAAAATGTACTTATGGCGACATGAAACGACACTGACCATTAAGTAATCCAATTGTGATCTAATGTAAACAAATAACGTTAAAGATAAAACGCGTTCGATTCACACATGAGACGCGTGAGATATGTGCGCGCGCACCCCCCTCACCCCACCCATAAAGCGGAGAGATGCTATCAGCACCTCCATCATAATGAACCATCTTCACCAAATTAGTGTTAAACGCCCTCAAATGTGCACATAAAGGCGGCTGACTTAGAAACAACGTACAAGCCACGCCGTTTTCGTTGTGACAATATGACTGAGCATCATGTTGGGGAATAACGTTACACGCGCAGGTTGGTGCCATCATCTCGCGCTCACCGTCGAGCGAGCGCTCTCATCTCTGTAATTCATGAAAATATTCACATTTACCTACCTGCTAATTGCATGTCCGCTCTTAAACTAACGGGCGGTCAGTGCAAAACGGGGAGAAACTGTGTGAAACAGCGTTTGCTCGGTGGAGTAGAATTGATGCTCTGGGTTCGGTCTCTATCCGCTAATCCACCCCACACAAAGAGCAGAAAATGGCTGCAAGTGCATGCTCTTAAAGAGACAGACTCTCATTTAAATCAGCATCTCTGGTGTGAGTCATCAGTTTGCATAGTCGATTTTTAAAATTCTTCAAGTAGTGGATTAATTTGAGTATGAATATAAACAAAGAAGGTAAGAGAAGTGCAAATTCTATGGTGTTTTATGAGTACACTATTAAAAATGCTGGGTTAAATACAACCAGTGCTGGGTAAAATAAGGACAAACCCAGCAAGTGGGTTGTTTTGACCCAGCGGTTGGGTTAAATGTTTAACCCAACCTTCTGGGTAGTAACCCAACCGCTGGGTCAAAACAACCCAATTGTTGGGTTTGTCCCTATTTTACCCAGCATTTTTTAGAGTGTATGCATTGTCAGACATTTGCATTGACTGCTGTACTTCTGACCCACTTAGCACTCTATCACTGTGGTCGATTTTTATTATGTCATGAACAATGATGGTTTAAGTTTATAGGATATAAAAAGACAAATAATCTAGAAATATACTAAGGTGTATTTAACGATAACATTTTTATTAAGAGGCAATACATGCTTCCTGGAATTGGGTTTTTCTTTATGAGGGCATATTTTTCTAAAAATATAAAAAAACAGCATGTTGTTAATTTATGTCAAATAGTACTTTCCCAGATACAAATTGAATCAATTAGATTAAAATTTTAATCAGAACGTACGTCTTGCTAATTATAATTTCAAATCAACATAAAATTCAGAAGTACATCAAAACAAACAAACAACCAAAAACAACTACAACAACCGGGAACTGATCCCAGGACCAAGGATCTGTGATGAGGGGCCCACTAAGGTCCTCTGTTGTATTGTCGACTTATTGGGCCCAGGCCCCATCAATTTTAGTGACGGCCCTGCTTGAATGCATTTCTGCTTCTTTTTTTCTCTGCATTAGTTTTAAAAAGTGAATTGCTCTGGAAACACACTTAAGAAATATGCACTTTTTTAGTGACTATGGCCTCAGGCTGCATATATGGTGAACATTGGCATGCTGCTGTGTTTTTCTATTCAGTGCCGTTGTCACAGTAACCAGTGAAGGCATTTGTGTTACTATGCACCAATCAGCAGTAACAGCAGGTCCGCATCATGTGCTTATACTTGCATGCTTGTTATAATAAACAGTGTGAAGACTTGGTTAGTACAGTAGTTTTGATATAATCACAATTGTGCTCAAATAGATTAGTATTACTAACTTTTACTTCATTTAGGAAATTGTGAGTTTATTGTGCATACAGCTTTATGTAAACAAAGGAAATAGGAGTATCAATGAGAGAATCAGTACATAGATGTAAATGTGATGCTTTGTTGAATACACTGCAACAGTATTGTATTACAGTAATAAACAACATTTCTACTGGTGGTGAAAAAAATGGCTCATGTGTGCCTCCTAAGGGACAGATTTGTGTTTGCAGAAGTCATGCATGTATATAAACAGGAAAAATACAATTCAGTGACATAATGTGGAATAAATGTGAAAATAAGAAATCTGTGAAATAAATCAAATATAAAAATAAATACAATATTTGATTTGTACAATATACAGTATTTTCAGTTAAAGGCATAGTTCACCCAAAAATGAAATTCTGTCATTATTTTTCATACAACAGATTATAATCTGTCAAAATGCAATGTAATTTACATCATTTATAATTTAAGCTGCATTTACAGTTTTTAATTATTATATATATATATATATATATATATATATATATATATATACATACTGTAGCTTAAGAACATCCAAAACATAGCTCACAAGTCAAAACCTAATACAATTTAAAGTGCCCTTTTTCCTATTTGGTTAATACAAACTTCCATATACGGAAAACTGCTATGCAAAGATTCTTCAAAATTGTCCTTTTGTGTTCCAAAAAAACAAAAACAAAAAAACAAAACAGTATACAGGTTTAAATGACATGACAATTATTAAATGATGACAAAATGTCCTTTTAAAAAAAAAAAAACTATCCCTATAAGCCAGTACAGGGTGTGATCAGGATTAAGGTTCTTGTTCAAGGCAGGCCAGTTCATGCAGGAGCAGAGCAAACGAGGGTCGATCTTCAGGTTTCTGTTAAACAAACATTGTTGTGTTTATGTTGCCGTGGCAATAATGACACTAACAAGAAGCATAGGCAAATAACTAAATAAACAGATCAGGATACAGAAACATCACTTGCTTTGAATTACATGAGTAACAAAAGACACAGTAGGAAGATTTCGTAATAACATAACACATTAACTGTGTGTAAAAAAATACCCTACATAATCCACATTTAAAACTGTGAAAAGAAAAAAAAAGTCATTAAAGCAAAATGGGAACATGACTAACTTCCTCAAAAGGCCCTATTCATGAGAACAGGATTTCTCAGTAAAACCACCTTTATAGGGGATGACATTATATTTTATTAATATTCAAATCAACTTATGGTTTAAAGATAGTTTGTTGAGATGATTTATATTCTGGAAAGTTTATGATGCATTTTATGGTGGACTCACCTCTTTCCAGCTCCACTGCATTAACTCGTACACACTCTGTGGACAGAGACGGGGTCTCAGGAGCCGTAGTCCTGCATTTAGGGCCTCCACTACCTCTGCATTACCACAGTTATCATAAGGCAAACGGCCCTCACTGTACACCTCCCACATGAGCACACCTGCAAATGAGACGTCAATATATATTTAGATCAAATATGTGGATAAAGGTGAGTGTTGAATCATTTTTCTGATTAACATCGTCTCAGCTGATCAATATGGACTCACCAAAAGACCACACATCTGATTTGCTGCTGTACTTCTGGAATTTGATCACCTCTGGAGAGGACCATCTCACTGGAAATTTGGACCCAAAAGAACTGGTGTATTGATCATCTAGGACAAACCTGTAGACACAGGTGGGATTTTCCATTACACTGAGGTCTTAAAAAGTAGTGATGTGTGCAATACTGAGGCGCTGCTACTCACCTTGTCATTCCAAAATCTGATATCTTCACCACATTATCTTCAGAAACCAAACAATTTCTTGCAGCCTGTTAAATAGGAAGAGTTTAGAACAAATGCACAAAATATTGTCCCAAAAAGAAAAGCAAGAAATTGACACATTAAAGACCCCGTTTACACTTACCAAGTCTCTGTGGATGAAGTTGGAGCTCTCCAGGTAGGCCATCCCCTCACTCACATCCAAACACATCCCCAGCAGGGCCTCCTGGGAAAAATGGCCTTTTCTGGCACGCAAGAAGTCTGTCAGGCAGCCGTTCTCCATGAATTCAAACACCAGATAGATGGGCGAGCGCTGAGTGACCACACCATACAACTGGACCAGCTTATTGTGGGACAGTTTCCTGTGGAGACAGACAATGAGTGATGCAATAAATTCATGCTACACTTTTGATCCATACATAGTCAAGTCCTTTGAAACATACAGCATGAGTTACTCACATCATCACTTGTGATTCCTCTTTAAATTCCTCCTCTGACATGAATCCCTCTCGGACAGTCTTAACTGCCACCTGCCGGTCATTCCAGCTTCCCTTCCAGACCAAGCCAAACTGCCCGCTGCCCAGTTCCTCGCTTAATATCACTTCATCAGGGTGAATCTCCCATTTATCTGTAAAATATACAGATTTTGTTGCATCTTACAAAGAAGTGGTTATATACTATTCAAAAGTTTGGGGTCTGTAAGATTTTTGTAAGAAGTCTCTTATGTTCACCAAAGGCTTTGGTCCAGTCTTTAGTGTCACATGCTCCTTTAAAAATCATTGTAATTTTGGTGATTTGATTTGGTGTTCAAAAAACATTTCTTATTATAATCAATATTGGAAACAGTTGTGTTGCTTGGTGTTTTTGTAGAAACCGTGAATTTGTTCAGGATTCTTTGATGGATAAAAGCTCAAAAGAACAGCATTTATTTGAAATAGAAATAATGTATTTATAATATACACTTCAATACAACTTGACAGCTTAAGTTTTACCTGATGACAACTCCTTGATCCTTGAATTTGTGACATTTCTAGTCACACAATGCCTCAATCTGGTTATTAAACCTGCCACAAAAACAGGCACAGGACAAAGTGAAGACTCTTATGCAGTTTTCTTCAGTTTTATGTTATAATCAACTGTCACATTAAAATCTAAAGCTTTACCAACTTTAAGTTTTTTAAAGCAGTGCTTTTAACAAGTTAGGGAAATAGCAATAGGCAGCTGATATTATGTAATGAACATTACTTAAAATATTGGCATGCAATATACTGCAAGAGCAACTCTTTACATGGAATTATTTTTTAACTTACCTGCCGGATTGTGTTGATGATAGCGGATGAGCTCTGGAATGGTCGAGAACACGTATTTCTCAGCTAAGAAATACATGACCTTTTCACCTTCTCTTTGTACTTTGATCTGGTAGTGCTTAACTAGGGGATACTTCTCTCCATTAGTCCTGCAGATGAATGATATTAATCAAAAACACCAGTGTAAGATCAAATAATGATTGGATAAAATTGTCAGATATTTCTTTGTAAGTGATTGTAAGTAACATTAATTTCATAGCAAAGTAAGCGTTTACCCTGCAACTCTGGAACATATTGACACTGTATAAACACCTGGGTGTTTAGAGTCACGGACGATGAAACCCCCGTCCTTGTTCTGTAAATAAAACCTTTACTGTTAACCATAAATTCAACCATAAATATCAACACTTACCAATACAAATACCATAAATGAGAAAGTATAGACTACATAGAATTATGATTTTTGTTTTATTCTGTGTGGTATGGATAAATGCGTCGATATAAATGTCTGTGGGAGAGGGACTGTTTATGTTAGTTACTGATAATGATTATGACAGACATTGAACTGTTTCAAATCTCACGTGTATGTCTGAGATCCCTCATAATTAACACATAACATGTAAAATTGTCATGACAGGAAACACAGCAGCCACATTCTGGTTTAAAGTGTGTAGATTTCTGTTTGAACTCTGCACGGTTTTGCCTGCACCGTCTGCAGATGTTGCTCTTGCAGGTTTGCAAAGAACCCCAACTTTCTGCAATGCCCGAAAACTGTGAAAATGTACTGAAGTGGCATGACATAAGTGTTTACCAAAGTCAGAGTTTACGGTTATCTGACATGGAAACATTCATTGACTGTCATTTGTTGGATGCCTTACCTCTCTCATTAGTAAGCTCTCTGCCTCGGTCCGAGTTATGTCCTTATTGTACCATCTATAAAACCACAAAGCATTGGAAAAATCAAAACCATTACTGTATACTTAATCAAGTTTTAGCAAATCTTTCATATCAAATGTTTTATTCTGCAACATACTGAAGAGAACTTACTCAAATTTCTCAATGTTGTTTGATAATTTTTCTGCAATATATATGCATGGCACCGTGCCAACATTTCTGTAACAGGAGAGAAAAGAGCAAAAAAATCTTTACTTGTAAACGATTACATTTCCTACCACTGAGTTTTAATTAAAAACATTGTTTTCCCACAATTCTGTTCTTCTTCCCTGTTTTTTGTCATTATTATGCTAAACAAAACTTTAGCAACTTCATAGAAAATATGCTATATAAATCACTATTGCTGTCATTGTTTATTCTTATATAAGTGTTTTTTAAAGTTAATTAACATATAACCTTGGATTGGCTGAATAATAATCATAGTCATATAGAAGTGTTTTTTAGTATAATGGCAACATCTGGAGGAATTTATAAATAAAATCAAATAAAATAATTCACACAACTCTCCACCAATAACACTGTTTAATGCTAAATATCAAGGATCCTTTGATTGCCTTTTCAAATCCAAATAACTGTATGGGGGTCCTGTCGCTGTCAATATATAAACTAGAACCAACTAAACACCATGCTTTTATAATTTTGTATTACTTGATTCTTTATATATCATTGTCAAAGCCTCATGATCCCAAAAATTTTAAACAGTTAAAATGTAAATTAAGCTGCTCAAATCAGTTAACTGCCAGATTTCATGCAAATAATAACATTTTATCATGTTGTTTATATAATGCATTGTGAATGATGCAACAGTTAAATGATGCAATAATACATTCCTGTTGTAACTGTTTAAATCTTTTAAGTATTTTCAAATGACTTTTTTGTAAAGGAACTGATACTAAATGCTGAGCTGGTTCATATCTATTTATCGAATGGGTTTTTATATTCATGACGGCGAGTGGAAAGGGTGTGGCATTTTGTTTAATGATCTCGTTTGGCAAAGTGAAAAACTTTTCTTCTTTTACATGTTTATGTAATGTGTCAAACTTCACAGTGGAGGGACTATTTTAGAAGGCATTATAATAAATTGAACTTATGAGAGTGCAAAAATGGTTTAAGATACTTACCCGTCTTTGTCCCTCACAGTCCACCAGTTTGGTTCTGAACTGTCAACGACAAAATACTCTTTATCTTTATGCAGAGGCAGATCTGTATCTTCTACAGGGCTGAAATTCCTCAAAGCCACAACAATCCTCTCCTCTGGATCTGAAGATCGGCGCTAGTGGATAAATACAGACAGCTCAGTTTAAAGAATCTCATCCAAACATGATTAAACTAAGCATTTCAACAGCAAAAACAACAGAAACATTTGAGTAATCTTAAACATTAGAGGCTATTCTAAAATTTCAAACCGAAATATAAATAAAACATTACGTTTAAAATATGCATACATATAAGCATCAGAAACTGTAAACAGAGACTGAATGACAAACCATTGGATCTGGAGTTGGGGGAAGAGGTTTGGCTGTGGAATGAAATGAAACGCTCATAAATTTATGGAACCAATGGAAACGGACAGAGAATCATCATTCTCCACATTATAATTACTGCATTCATATATGGTGGAGTGACAATAATGTTGTTTGATTTCAAATAAGCAGCTGTTTAAAACGGTTTAACGTAAAAGAGTCTGCACCTCCATTGGGATAGTATTCACTGCATCCCGTCGCCAGCTTCTCGGTCTGATGACAACATCTCCATTTCCCTTCTCCCCAGAAGTCAGGATGGTACTTCAGAAATAAGTTGTTATTTTGTGTCGCTTCACAGGTTGAAGAAATAACATAAAATACAAAAGATAAAATACATTGACGTGTGTTAAATAGTTAAAAAAACGTATTGAAAACAGACTAAGATCATAATTCAGTCTAGACTTAAAACACTTTTTTTCTTTTCTGTTTTTACAATGCATATCACTTTCTGGAACAGCTGCTTACCTTCTTTCAGAGCTCTGACCCATTTTAACCTACAGTCGTTGTCTGGAGCAAACACATACAGATAGTAGCTGTCATGGGCGACCTGTCAATAAACAAATACATGAACAAAACCTTTAAGCAATGTAAACAAAAATCAAACATGCAGAAAGTTCATTTTAGACTTGTAGGAAAAACACTTAGATATGACATATTGACATTCTTTACAGGCACTGTCTCCTGTATGAGCTGTTTCGCGCCAACAAAATCTTTAAGCAAAACTCCACTTGATTCTCACCTGGAAAGGGTACTTGTAATCACAGGGAATGGGAGCATCACTGCGAACGATCTCCACACACTTGATATGAGACAGTTCGATGCAGCCTTTCTGAGTTGGCTTTTTCTAAGGCGATATACAAAGGAATGTTGTTATTTTACTCTTCATTCATCACAGACATTTTCTTAACTTATTAAAAAGGTGAAAAAGTCATTAGCATCTAATAAAAAGCAGCAACTTTCCATATATTACAAAACAAGCCAGGTTAACAGTTACAGTGAAGTCTCTAGAAGGTGTGACTACTTACCCCAGGACGATGTTCAAAGTATGTCAGATCCTGTGTGTTTAACATGAAAATCCTCTCTTTGTAATTGCACGGCGAAGTTCTTCTCTTCTGCTGTGATTTCTTGTACAGTGTTTCCTTTAGGATGACCCTTGGGTACATGGTCAAACCTGGATATTTAACTACCACATGGAAGGTTGACTCATGGTGAATGATGTGTGACAATCACTAGTTATACACTTGTAGAGCTACACTGATGTATAAAGCATAGGGTTTCCGGAGTTGACACTTTAGGTAAGCCACTTCCTGAGGTAGACTGCACAAGTTGATCTCCCAAGCAATCACACACACAGACACACACACACACACACACAAATATATGCTGTTTCTCCTCCTTCGTTAAGTCATTATTTTGTATGTTTATTAAGCTGTTTTCATTGTAATATTATACAGTGTTGCTGATTTCAATTGTTATTATCCTTGTGGAAGCATCTGGAACAGTCAAATTTAGTTTGGTTTCTGTTCCTGGTTCAGGTTGTATTTGGTTTTCCCTGTGTCCCTTTTGTTTAATAAAGAAGCAGCAAATAGATCCATATGTCTGTCTCTCTAATTGGCACACTGTGATAGTAACATCAATGTAAACAAAGCTTAAACATGAAAAGGAGGATTCACTTGAACATTGTTGTTTACATTTCCTCATGGAGGCGGTTGAAAGAGAAGAAACTTTAAAATGTTATCCTAGAAAAATTTGTGTTAATATTTTTTGAGAACCAACATAAAAGACATAAACTTGAAACTTGGCATTACAGGTAGAAGTTGAACAATTCTCTAACCATAAATATTAATAAGGAAACTGCATCAGTGTAAAAAAAAAAACAGTCATATAAAAAGTAACTCAATTACTGTACAAATCCGCTATTGGCTACAACAAAGTACGAAATGAAACGACACTGTTTGTTTTTAGTTTTTGTGTAGGTTAAAAGAGTTATAAAATTATGTGAAGAAAGGATAAAAATGTCCAACATATTTACTGGTAGCATCATTAATTTTTTTGTTGTTTTTGTAATCTTTGTTTTTTTTCTCTCTTTTTACTGACAAAACATACTTTTTTTTTTTTTGGCTTTCTAACTGATGATGTTGCAAAATGTTTCCGTAGGAGGTATATATATATAAACCTACCTAATCAGCTTTCCCTCCAATAAATTCTTAATATAATATTTTTATTAAGATATTAAAAAACCTTTTATACAGCACAATAATTAATAAATTAATAAACAAGAAAATAAAACAATGAGACAAAAATAAAGGGAGAATGCAATGAAAGTACACAAAAAATAAAATACAAGTACATACTGTATAAGATAAGTCAAGTATCACTTTAACAGCTACTCGCCCTTTTTAGAGCTTTGACCTTTTTACCCTGCTGTTGTTGTCTAAAGCAAACATATAGATACCTGTCATGGACAATCTGCCAACAAACATTAAGAAACGAATAAGCAAACAAACAAACAAGAAGTAATGTAAACAAAAATCAAACATGCAACTCAAAACTCACTGGGTACGAGATCATACAATGTCATTGTTCTCTCATTAACGCCAAGACATTTTTTTTTATTATAAAATATATATATTTCTTAGATTTTGTTGAATTTTGTTCTTTTTTTTTTCTTTAAGGCTGATCAAACTACGACGTCATTGAATACGCTTGCTTAGGACCCGCCCTAATCTGTTTTAGGCCAATGAAATACCTCGTTGCTAAGGGCCTGTGCACCAATGCAATCCATTCATCTTTAGACCTGAAGAAATCAAGACATGCAAAAGTGCAGGTCGCTTTGCTTATGTTTACTGAAAATCTGTGTACGTAGCTGAAAGTACTTTTTTTCAGTAAAGCCAGCAGTTTTGGTAAGTATTTTTTTTAAATATTACAGTGATGAGTCCCATAAAGCCTAGCGCTTTGCCAGTCTCTGAATCATCATTCGGTGAGCCGTAGCATTTAGCTTGTAAATTGTTAGCTCTTTCTAAACCAGTATTGTTGATCAACTAAGTCGTTTTCTCTTACTGCATTTCCAAAGCCCTCCAATATGTTTGTTTTACGGAAGTGTATTCTAGGAAAGCGAAACTATTTTTTTCAAAGCGAATTTAGTTTATCATGATTATTATTTTTTATTATTATTTTGTAGAATGTATCCCCAAGAAATGCTATTATTTATTAACAAATAATAGCATTATTGAATAATGTTACTGGTTAATTTAACAAATAGATTTTATGATTTTGTTGCTTTTCTTGACTAGATTTCCAAAATGGGGGAGCCACAGCAGGTCAGTGCTCTTCCACCTCCTCCGATGCAGTACATCAAGGAGTACACGGATGAAAATGTGCGAAAGGGACTGGCCCCCAAACCCCCTCCTCCTATTCGAGACAGTTACATGATGTTTGGCAATCAGTTCCAATGCGATGACCTCATTATTCGACCACTGGAGAACCAAGGCATTGAGCGCCTTCATCCTATGCAGTTTGACCACAAAAGAGAGCTGAAGAAACTAAATATGTCCATCTTGGTCAACTTTCTGGACCTTCTGGATATCCTCATCAAAAGCCCAGGCAGCATTAAGCGAGAGGAGAAGCTGGAGGACTTTAAACTAATTTTTGTCCACATACATCACCTCATCAACGAGTACCGTCCCCATCAGGCCAGAGAGACGCTACGGGTCATGATGGAGGTTCAGAAGAGACAGAGGCTGGAGACGGCTGAGCGTTTCCAGAAGCACCTGGAGCGGGTGGTGGAGATGATCCAGGGGTGTCTTGCCTCACTGCCTGATGATTTGCCACAACCCAACAGCTCCAGTGTGGGAGAGGCTGGTGGCGTGGCATCAGCTGGAGACTTCAGACTGAAAACCGAGCCTAGGGATGTAGATGAGACGGGTGTTAGCTGCATGGTTGCACAAACTGACAAGAACATGCCCAGTAAGGACAAAGTGTGGGATAAGGATGCTGCAATGTGCAGTATTATTGATGAGATGACTTAAGCTAAGGAATTTTTTTTGTTATTCAGGAAATATCAGTTCTTCAACTTTGTTACAAAACTTGGAATAGGCAGTCAACAAGCAGAACACAACTACAGACATTTTTACTGTTTAACAATGTGGCCAGATTACACAGTCGATGAAGTAGAACTATGTGTGTAAAATATTAAAGGTCTACTGGTCTTTTCATTTTCATATCTCTCACTGTATTTTTGTTATTTTGTCATATAAATAACACGGGCACATTGAAAAGTATAAAATACAGTTTTCAACCAGATTTCATAAACTTGTTTGGTTTATATATATATATATATATATACACACACACACACACACATATATATATATATATATATGGACAATTTGCTATTCTATTTGAAAATTGTCCGGAATATCGTTCCATATAAACCTTCATGATTTAATAAAACTGCTGGTAAATAACCTGTTCCCCAGCCTTACAATAGATAATTACAAAATGATGTTGTGTCATGTGACGTTGTTAGGTTATTCAGCCATTCTCAGCGTCACACGTTTATATGATGCAGACTGGTTGGAGGAAATGCAAACTTATAAAAACTTTACTGCACTTATGCAGTCTTGTGTAAGTGAACTTTAGCCTAATGAGTGACAAACATTTGAACTAAATAATACCTGTATCCTTGGCAAGTGTTCACAAAGCCTCTATATTTGCAGTGTCATCTTAATAAGCTGTTTTAAATTTTTTTTTGCTGACCAATATGTCACTAAATATCTGTACTATAACATAAATGAGCACATGCTACAAAGCAATTGTACTAAGATTTATGTAACTTTAGTAAACTACGGTTACTTCATGTTGAAGAATACTAGAACTTTTTATGTAAACAAATTAGGATTCATGTTTAATTAATATTAACATGTTATTCCTCGTGGTTTGTGGCTATGGCTGTGACCCCGAATGTAGAATCTAGGAAAGCGCCTGGATGCTTTTTAATACCTAAAGCAAAATAAAAAAAAAAGTATATATATATATTACACAAGAGAAACGCAATAAAGCAACTCGTTATAATTAGCATAATTATTAAACACCCATATGTCCATGGCACAGTTTGTTCTGTGGGCGTCTGTCGTTGAATTAGTGCGCGAGATTCCCTGTTATGAAACGCGGCGTTTGCTGTTTCACAACAGGGTGGAGCGCGGAGCCAATGGGAAGCGCCACAACGCGTCACGTGTTTTTTTTATTTATGTAATGTAATGTGTCAGAAGCGAACCCAGCATAATCTGCATGCTACACAAGCGAAAAATGTTGGTTTTACGAGCTTAAAAACAGAAATACAGAGATCCATCGGTTGCTTTTTATTTTGTCCTTGCACTGCGTTGATGGAGTTCGGAGGAGTCGCGCTGATCGGACTGAAGCGGAGCGAACCAATTCATCATGCACAACAAGGGAAAACGTTACTCTCACAACAAAGACTGAGATATGATTGACAATGGATAATCATACGTATTAAATCTATTGTCATATATAAAAGTCAGTTGGAGGAGGGAATCCTAAAGCATGCTCTTGGCACAATTTCGCAGAAATTGTCATCGGCCTTTGGAAGCTTATAAAAACAGCCATCACGAAATGAGATAGGACAGAGCTGTTAAACTAACAGTTACCCGTGTCGTTTAACTTTTTAATCATGTCACCTTTCATGCTAAAGGATCGAGCTGTGTAACTCTTGAAAAAAGGCATCAGCTGTTCAAGTTTCAGGCTGACACCGGGTGAAGAGTCGAGCATGGATCTGCTGGAGTGTCCGATCTGTCTGTTCCTCATGTGCGAGCCAGTGACCATGAGCTGCGGTCACTCTTTCTGCAGGAGATGCATGGGAGCCTTCCTGCCCTCGCGATGCCTCACATGCAAAGAACGATTAAAACAGAGAGATGCGAAAAACATCAAGAACAATGTGTTGCTCTTCAGCGTCATTGAGAAATGTTGTCCCGAAGAGACTAAGATGAAATGTCACATTCAAGAGAAACTGAAAACGAGCGAGTTTACAGAAGCGCTGCGTATTGCCGATGAAGGGATCGAGATGGGTAAGGATGCCAACGCTGTTTACCAGGGGAACTGACCTTATGCAACCACACTGGTGTTTATACAGCGAGGAACGTTTAGTGTCCCGTTTCGGTTATGCACACTGAAGATGCAGATGCTCGGACTATAGCTGTGTCTCAAAACTTGGTTGAAACAAGGTTGAAAACTGAGAATCGATTAGGTTATTTTTTACAAAAAGAATACAGCAACAGAGTGATTTTTATTTTTTATTATGTTAGTTCTTGCACGGTGCTCGAACGTGCGTTCGAAACATACAGTGCGACTAGTGTTGTTGAATGATTCATTCTAATGAGCCGATTGTTTTTTTGTGAGTCAAAACATACAGCACACCAAGGTAGTCAAAATACCAAACTAATGACTCGTGTGAGCCGATTCTTTTTTTTTGTAAATCAAAGCATAGCTACAGCACGAATCAGAATATCAAAAGAATGATTCCATTTGAGTAAACCAAAACATAAAATTTTTTTTACTGTAGCATGTTGTACTTAAGACTAGTGTTAATGATTGGTTCATATGACAACGTGTAAATACACATTATTATTCAATAGGCATACATCATTAATCAGTATTTTATGAAAAATGTTTAAATTTTGTTCCAATATTTTTAATTAGTGTATAGTTAGTGTCTGTAATTGCACTGCATTTATACCACCTCTAAAAAGTACACACATTTTGGTGCATAATAGCATTTTTGGTGCATAAGTGCGCTAGGTGACATGGAACATGCCTACTTAGTGCAGTCTAGATAGGGAGCTCGCTAGATTTTAAGGCAGCTTATATGTTAAATCAAAGCAAACTGTAACCTTTCTTGTTCTTGCTGTATAAGATATTTATAACCCATAATAATAATTGGCACTAGCCTTTTATAGGACATTTTTGACAGCATACTTCATTCTGCAAAAGTAGGCCAATGAGTTTGTGAACCACACATTAATGAAAAAAGAAATGCATTCAATTCAATTGGAATATCACTGTGGAAAATGTATCAGAGAGATGATGCAATGAATATACCGAATGCATGTTTTGAATCAGATCAATCTTTTACAGCCTGTAAACACAGGTAGGCTGAAATAATGAAAGCCATATGCAGCAGGAGTTTGAAATCTGTTGTTTCTAGAAATATTTGCCCTAGATTGCAGCATTTTAACACAGCGTGGGTTAGTTGAAGACTGTTCGATACTGTCTTTGTGATCCACCTACTCTCACACAAGTGAGCGGAGAGCCGTGGTTGTTGAAAGCAACAGTGATTTCATAATCTCAGGTCTCCTAAAGGGTTAATGAGCAGCTGAGAAAGCAGGTTTAAACATGTTGTGAGTGGCTGATGTTACAGACAGAAGCCAAGGGTAAATAAGGCTATGAAAGCACCTCTAGGGCACACATTGGTGTGAAATAACAACCCCCCCCAAGTATACAATCTACACAAAAGAGACATTATAGAACATATTGTAAGATGCACAAATGTAGTTTTGGAGAATCGGGTGCAATTAATCTATCCAGTGACAGTATGAGCTAGCACAGTTTGATAATATTGTAAGTTTCTTCTCTTGTAGATATAGCATTACTCTTAACAGCAACAGTACCATTTGCCCTTTAGTGAATTACGTATCATTTTACAGCCGCTGAATGACTGCAATTATCTGTCTAGTAACATAAACCTCCGAGGCCAAACCGAGATGTCTGTCAACTCTTTGAATCCAATTAGAGGCAGTTTCCTGTACACTCAGCGTTCTGCCCCACATATACTTTCCCTGTTGTGTAACCAAGGATCCTATGACATAATCTGGTTTTGTATTGGTAACAACCCGGTTATTTCATCTGTCAAAGTGCACATGCAAGTGACGTAAATGCAACTTGCATTTTTTTCCCTCTTTATGCAATAATTAATAGAATCTTGGATTTCCAGTCATTGTCAGATCCCTTTGTAGTTGTGTTTGATTAATCTTAGATTAATGCACACTCATCCACCTCTTCCTTTGTGTATTTTGTAGCAGGTGAACTACATCAGTTGCATCTGATTTTTATGCATCAGGCATTTTCTTTTTCTTCTTTTTGGATTATGCTATTAGATGGTCATGTAATGCCGTCCAAGTGGTATAGAGTACATTAGTGCCCCCCTACTTGGTGCGTTGGTTCCCGGAATTTTTCCATTCATTTTTCCATTCATTTTTACCAATTTAAAAAGTCTTTCTTAAAGCGTTATATGTCACACTCTTAAAAATAAAGGTTCCAAAAAGGGGTTTTCACAGTGATGTCATAAAAGAACAATTTCCTATGCTCTCAAAATACTAGATCATTTTAAAAATAAGTTGAAATTAATAAAAGAATATACCATTGATTAACAACCTCGGCGTTCACATCAGGTTTGTCTTTAAAGGGTTTATAAGTTATCATTAAAAATCAATTCAAGTGTGGAGAAAATAAATAGATGTTTTACTTTGGGAAACCCGACTGTTAACTAGAAGTTAACTATGCATTAATACACAGTGTTCCCTGAAGGTGTTGGGAGGAATGCTTATGCAGAGTGCAGCTATTCACAGAGTGATAAAGTGCATTTAGGTTGGCCTTTTTGTTTATGCACATTTAAAATGCTCAAAACCGATAAAAGCCTATGTCTGAAATAAGACTGAGGACCACACTGTCCATCTTTTCATGTATCTACAGCCCCTGAAGATGTGAGTCTGAAAGTGTGGCGAGCTGAGGCCTGCATGGGTCTCCGTCGCTTTTCTGATGCCCTCCGTGACCTGGATGACCTGTGCTGTGTGCGACCCAACTGGACTGAGGTGAGGGCCGTCTTTGCTAACTGTGCTGATTATTTATATATAGGGACAAGACTTTTGTTTAGGAGTAGTGTTAACATTATGAAAATCTGTATCAATTTCATGTTTGAATCCAGGGTTATTGCTTTTAATTCCTGTCATTTAATTCCTGCCAGATCTCTGAAATGTCTGTGCGTTCTCATAGCATGGTATTACAGAAATGACTGACAATTTTGCAGTTATGCAATATCTGTTGGTATGGCTAGAGCACATTGTGGGATTTGACATTATTCTCACAGCAGTATACTGGCATACACTACCATTCAATTAAATTCAATTAAATATTCTGTAACATTATAAATATAAGTTATTTATATTTATAATGTTACAGAATATTTCTATTTCTATTTTCAAATAAATGCTGCTGTTATGAACCTTCTATTTATCAAAGAATTATGAAAAAAAGTACCACAAAAATATTAAGCAGAACAACTATTTTCAATGTTTATAATAATATGAAATGTTTCTTGAAGCGCCAAATCAGCATATTAGAATGATTTCTGAAGGATCATGTGACACTGAAGACTGGAGTAACGATGCTGAAAAATTTGGCTTTACCATCACAGGAATAAATTATATTTTAAAATATATTCAAATAGAAAACAGTTATTTTAAATTGTAATAATATTACAGTTTTTTTTTTTTTTCAAATAAATGCAGCCTTGATAAGCATAAGAGACTCATATTTTATATCTTACTGACCCCAAGCTTTTGAATGGTACATATTGGCACAATAAAGCACTGCTGAAAACTTTATGTAAAACAGTAGATTTACATTTATACCTGAGGATTTTGCTATTGTGTTTATTAAATATTGTATTTAATAAATTAAATAGGGTTACCTGTGATAATTGGTTGAATTCTGTGTTTTGTAGGGTGTCTTTCGTAAAGGGAACGTGCTTCTTGAAATGGGCAGACGGCCTGAAGCCCTCGTTCAGTTTTACCGTTGCCTGAAGCAGCAGCCTGATTTTGCCCCTGCAAAAAATCAGATTAAGAAGGTGAGTTTTCAGAAATCAGGTATGATGAACAAAGCATATACTCCTAAACATTTTTCTGGAGATAGAATCATACCTTTTAGAAGCATTTTGAGTGATTCAGTACCAAAACATCCATACAGAGAGCATGTTCTGCTGAAAAACATGAATGTTTCAATAATACACTCACTGATTCGTATGCAGATCTTAGAGGCAGAAGGCATGGCTGTACCAGAAGAAGTTCCACGGATGCTGCAGGTTGTGTCTGAGTACTTGCAAGATCTCTGTCCTATCACCAGCTCTGTAAGCCCCTCGTGTCCAGATGGTCAGCGCTACTCCCACAACAATACTGAAGGTCAAAGTGATCCCGTGCAGGTGAGGTGTGCGCACAGCACTAATGCTGTTGTGTAACTTCACTTTTGAAATGTAACATCGGTAATGTGAGCATCATTAGGAAAAGTTTTTGCTTACTCTCAGGCTCTTTTCTGTTCTGTCCTAGAATGCAACTAAAGTGAAGCACGGCACCAGCGGCGAGTGCTGCCTGAGCCTGTGTCAGGCCGTGTCCTTCCTCCCCACTGCTGAGGATGATGAGGAACTGATGATGAAGAGAGAAGAGAAACAGAACAGAGGTGAAGATACCTTAATCACTACTACAAAACAAATGTAATGCATTCACATTTGAACATGCAACATTTAGGAATTGTTAAAACATTGTTTTAGTATTAAATATAATTCAATAATAATCGAACAATTTTAAAAATACATTTGCATAGCTTCAGTCCAGAAGTGCGGAAAGGCTGTAGTTTAGTTACTTTGTCTGATACAATTTTAGCATTTACTTTTTTGTAGCATTAAGCAACACATTAAATAAAGAAAACTTGATAATGTATGTACAGTAAGTGTTGGTTTCAGCAATTTGTGTGATACTGGTTTGCCAATTTAGCCATGATTATATTCACAGTATAGCATATTAGCTAAGCTATATGAACAATATAACACAGCCTTGAGTGCTTTATTGCTTAAGTATAAAGATAGTACATGATCATATTAAACATTTTATATTCATTTTGATTTTCTAGATTACTTTGGGTTTTGTTAGTTATTTGTTCATTAGTAACAGGTAACATAATGGCTTATACATTTACATTATTATTAAATAGTTAATAATAATTATTATTAATAGACCCCAGCATCCTCGTTACCATACAATGGATAAGCGGTTTGGAGAATGGATGGATGGAAAATTATTATTTATATAAATATTATTCCATTTGTCTTCATAAGCAAGGCTAAAATAATAGTCTATTCATTTACACTCCTCATTAGCATGGTTAGACAACCAATCAAAACGACATCCATTCAAGCTTGATTTTGTTTGTTTGATTCTGTAGGTGTGTGCAGTGTGGCCAGAGAGTCCTGCCTCAGCGTTCTGACTGTGAGTGATTTTGAGTGCCCTCTCTGCATCAGGTCAGTGGAGATTTATATTGTGTCCTGCTTCACTGCCATTGTTTCCTGCTACCAGACACTTTTATCTCCTTTCGTTTTGCTATGGTATTTAAATGTTAGATTACAGCAGGCACTTGCCTATTTGAAGACTCAATACTTTTGTAATACTTTAAACCAATTACATTTTTTATAGGGTAAATAACATTTTTATAACATATTTTATTCTTGTTTTGTCGTTTAACAAATGTATTTCAAGATATTAAGGTATTATCAGTTAAATTTCCGGTGCTGTAGAGGCCTGGACCAGCATTTGTAAAATGATCCTCTTCTTAATAAAAGTGAAGTGACGTGTGGCGACCCATACTCGGAATTTGTGCTCTGCATTTAACCCATCCACACAATAGTGAACACACACACAGGCAGCCATATTGCTGCAGCATCCGGGGAGCAGTTGGGGGTTCTGTGCCCTGCTCAAAGGTCACACCTCAGTTGTGGTATTGAGGGTGGAAGAGAGCACTGGTTATTCACTCCCCCCCACCTACAATTCCTGCCAGACCTGAGACTTGAACCCGCAACCTTCAGATTACAAGTCCGACTCTCTAACCATTAGGCCACGACTACAAATAGGAGAACTGGGGTTTTAACAGTCTAGTATTACAGAGGACTTGTGTGAGCTTACTGTATATCACTTATTATATACAAGTTGTGCATAAACAGATTTATTTGTCAATTGCCCACTTCTTATCTTTGATCCTGTCATGATTGATGGATTAAAGGTTATTCTATGAGCCGGTGACGACACCCTGTGGACACACCTTCTGCAAAAACTGCATTGAGAGAAGTCTGGACCATAATCTACGCTGTCCACTTTGTAAACAACCACTGCAGGAGGTACTACTAAAACACAGACTTTTACAATAATTACAAGTTTTTAACATTTAGAAGCATGTAGAAACATTTAGCCTCAGAGTAAACAAAAACCCAGTAGTCTAATCCTTCTAATGCAAGTCAATCACATAGTTTTCATTAAAAAAAAACAAAAAAAAAAACTGAGCAAATCATGTTGCATAGAAGTCTCACCTCATTACTTCCTATTCCAGTATTTTAAGAACAGGATGTACAACCCCACCGTGCTGCTGCAGGAGATTATGTCCCGCCTCTTCCCCCAGCAGTTGGCTGAGAGGAAACAGGTGCACGAGGCGGAGATGGCAGAGCTCTCTAAGTGAGTGCCCCTCTCAGAGATAACGAAAAACAGCGGTCCTGTCTATATATTGCAAGTCATAAGTTACTATCAACTGACATTCCTATGCTGCTGAACGCCAGTATCTGCATTGCTTTTCACAATGAAATGGGATAAAATGAGATGGTTAAAATGTCTAGCAGTCTTAACATTTTATTAGTGGTTTTAGCAGTCCAGAAACTGTTTGATACTAGGAAAAGTTATGCAAAAGCAGAATTATTAATTGCCCTCTCTTATCTCTAGTTTGACTAAGGACATCCCAATCTTTGTGTGCACGGTGGCGTACCCTGGCATCCCATGTCCACTGCACATCTTTGAGCCTCGTTACCGTCTGATGATGCGGCGATGTATGGAGACGGGCACCAAAAAGTTTGGCATGTGCAGCTACGAGCATGGCAAAGGGTATACAAATAAAAGATCATGCAGCTAGCATCTGTCATTTGAAGGTTATGCTAATTTTTGCACCCTTACAGATTTTAAGAAACTTTAAGTGTTATTAATTCAATAAATATACACACTAGCTTTCAAAAGTTTGGGGTTAGTAGTGTATATATGTGTATATATATGGAATGCCTTTCAAGTGTTTTGATCCCAGAATTTCCTGTCATAGCTTTGCAGATTATGGCTGCATGTTGAATATTTTGGATCTGGATTTGCTTCCTGATGGTCGCTCCTATGTGGATACAGTGGGAGGAAGTCGCTTCCGAGTGCTCAGGAGAGGACAGAGGGATGGCTATCAAACTGCTGATATTGAGTACCTGGAGGACCATAAGGTCAGAGGTTACAGACTGCCATATCTCAAATTTCAGATCTAAGGCCAAGAAAAATTATATTGGAAAAAGTATTTTCCAAGCAGTATTAAGGCACATAAAGTCAGGCTGCATGGGGAATATTCAAAATCTAAACCGTATAACCAGATTATACAATGGTTCACTGCTTATACTGTAAATAAGATTGTGCTCATGGGGCTTTATTACATAAACATCCGAAATTCAAGAATTCTATCTAATCTGTTTAGTAACCATGATGATTTCAGTTAGTTTGATCAGATCTTAACTTATCTTAAGATGAGCTTACGATAGGTAAGTTTCTAGTTTCTATAATACAGTCCTTAATTGTAAATGAAATTGCACTTCTCGTCTTAAAGGATACAGTGCCTGTCGTAATGGAGATCTGGCACATGTTTAACTGAGATGTTTCCTGATGGCACACTTCCAATCTATAATTTATCCAATGCATGGCCTGCTATCTGCTGTACATACTTCCTCTAAAATCTCAGTATAGTATTCTTCCAAAGTATGCTGTGGTAGTAGTAAGCTTTTCCTGCCATATTAACTATCAATCACAAATAATTATTTTATAACATAGTATATGATATATTATAAACTATAGTAAACATAACATTTCAGTATTTTATATTAAAACATATGATTTTAGTAAAGAGTTGCTTTGTCCCGTTGTGGAACAAGATTTCATTTTGACTCCTGCAATTAAAGTCTGTGTATATTTTGCATATAGCAATAATAAATATGTGTTCTGAGTTTGTCACAACACAGAAAAATGTGTTATTAACCACCCAGCCAAATTTGAATGAAAAAACAAAAACAAAACATTGATTAGCCACATAAAACCTAGTATGTTTTTATTTGGGGGGTCATTTGTTTTGTGTGGATATATTCATACATTCATTATATTCATTAAAATAATTCATTTTACCATGGTGAATAAGCTGAGGGTAATGGTTGCTTTATGACCAGTTTGAAAGTTCTGGGCGACTGCCGCTAGGGGGAGAAATGCGACAATCGTATCCAAATGTCGAAGACAGTGGAAAAGCGGCTTAACTCCACAATTCAGTACTACATAGTTTGCAGTCTTTGTAACGTGTTTTCAGCAATACATTTCTAACATTTACAATGTGTTTAGAAACAATTCTCTGAATTGCCTTTACACAGACTTTAAACGTTTATTAATAAATTCATGAAATGCTTTAGGCAACAGTGTGGCTTTTTTTGTGCAGTCTGGCTTTCTGTTACTTTAAAAGGTTTTAATCTTCTAGTCATTTTCCCTATGGTTATGTGTCTTAACTACCTAAATAAGATGTCACGATTGAGCATTCAATGAAAAGCATCTATTAAAGATTCATGAGAGAGAGTTATTACTGCTATCACAAGCCTGAGACTGTGATGGATTGCTTATAATGACATTAAATACAAAACCTTTTGTTAGTACTGCAAATTGAATATCAAGTAAATACTTAATGTTAATTAGTGTTAATTGCATGTGTATTCAGCAGACATTAGGAAGAGGAGCTTGTGATTAACTGACTGTTAGTCAACAAATTCAAGCTCTTTTCAAACCCATCCATATTATGATTACATTATTTTATCCTCTGGTTGAGTGTGACAGTAAAACTTGTTTGTCCACCTAACATTTGCATGCATTTGGGTTTAGGTTGAAAGTGCCGAGCTTGAATTACTGCAGCGTCTCCATGACAGCGTGTATCAGCAGGCGAGGGAGTGGTACCACCGTCTGAACAGCCGCATTCAGGAGCAGATCACCCGGCAGTACGGCATCATGCCCGAGAAAGAGGACGACATTCAGGTCAGAGCCCACGGAATATTGCGTTTATTAACAAAACCACAGATCGCGCATTTTAATAGTAACTTCTTAATGAGAATGAATGTGTTTTTGTGCATTGCAGGCATCTGCTAATGGGCCGGCCTGGTGCTGGTGGCTGCTGTCAGTGCTGCAGTTAGATCCAGCCTATCAGACCACCGTTCTGTCTCTGACATCCCTGAAGGACAGACTGGGTCATCTACGTATCGTACTAGAATACTTCTCTCAGAGCTAGGACGGAGACACATTATATGCCAGTATCTCTGATCACATCACATGCATGCACCACGGAAGACATGATTTTTTTTAATGTATATTTTAAATTCAACTGCAAGAGATTTGTTTGCTCTTGCCAAAATGTGATACTTTTTTCTGATCATAATCCATACACAAGATCTCTGGATAACACAATGGACAGCTATGATATGGGTTGGTTAAAAATTACATGACCTGTTCCAGTGGCTGTACAACTATTGAATTAATCTTTACTAATTCTTACTTGAGTCATGCACCAAAGAGTCAAGGACTCGTTTTACACAGAACAGCTGTTTATTGGTTCACGCTGTTCACTTCATTAAAAATCATCAGAGTGGATGCCAAATGTTGCAGCTAGTTTTGTTCACATACATTTGAGATGTTTCCAGTAGTACTGGACCCTGGCCAAGATTTTTTTTTTAAATGTGTAGCTCACATTTGTGGCCGAGAGGGAAACTTAGTTGGCCCAAGCGATTGATGACGGAATAGGAATTCATTGATTATGCATGAATGAAACGCTTATGACTGCAGCCTCAAAATCCCACAATTCCAGCCGTAACTTTTAGTAGAATCAGAAATAATATTATCCTCAGTAACAGATGAGGAGTTCTATTAATACTGCAATACTAATGGCACAGAATACACATCTGAATGAAAGCTGCTAGCTGTGCTTGTTCCATTCGTAGTATTAAATGTGTTGCAAGCTTGCTGGCATGACAGTAGAGAGAAGAGAGGAAGCTAAGGTACTCTACCATTCAAATGTTTGGGGTCAGTAAGATTTTTGAAAAAAAATTAATACTTTTATTTAGTAAAGATGCATTGAATTGATTAAGAGTGACAACAAATATTTCAAAAGATTTCTATTTTAAACACTGTTCTTTTTAACTTTTTATTCATCAAAGAATACTGAAAAATGTATCTATTTCCACAGTAACATTAAGCAGCACAACTGTTTTCGACATTGATAATACTAAATACTAAGAAATGTTTCTTGAGCACCAAATCAGCATATTAGAATGATATCTGAAGGATCATGTAACACTGAATACTGGAATAATTCAAATTCACCTTTGGCTTTACAGGAAAAAATGACATTTTAAAATATAAAAGATATTTTAAATTTTAACAATATTTTACTGTATTTTTTTTTTTATAAAATAAATGCAGCCTTTCAGAAACATAAAAAAAAAAAAAAAATCTTAACCCCGAACATATGAATGTTAGTGTACAATCATAATCAAACGGCAGTTATGGGAGGTGTTGTGAAGGTTTTAGCTATCTGGTTGATCATTATAGCTCTCCGAACCTCTGTGTCAGTCATATTGGATTATTTCTGTGTGCTTGTGCCTTGTGATGGGCCTTAATCTGGATTGAGATATTTGGTTAAGGACTGCGGATTTATGTTCCTTATTTTTCCTGTCTTCTGTTTCAGTGCCACATTCCGAGGAATGTTAAAACTGCAATGTTAAATGTGATGTAACACTTAAATGGACTTTTAACTGACTTTGTTCCTACTCTAGTGATAGTGCCATTGTTTGTTCTAATCTCATACGTGTCTAGCTCCTAATGGCTGGAAGTCCATCAAGGTGGGTGATTTGCTTTCAGCCACGTTTTGAATGCAGTATGCCTAAACAATTTAGATTTTAGATTTGTCTTATTTGAAGCAGTGAAAATTTGGGAACTTTTGGAGAAAAGATTAGACACAACAAGGTTCATACAAAAACTGAGATTTAAAGATGTTCCACTTCACACTTCCATGGTCAAAGTCATGCTGAGCCACATATTATTTATGATCGCATGACCGCAGTGGAGTGATTCAGAGAGACATATATTTATGAAAGGGATTTAAATCAGAATAGGATTTTATTTGAATTTGCTTTAGTAATTTAAGTACTGATTGATGCATCTGATGTGTTGTTTCATATCTAAGGTGCACTCTTGACGTCTAATACCTTTCATCCTCAGGATACAGAACTTGGAGAAATCACTTACAGGTGCTGTCAGAACTGTTGCTTCATCTGTCTGTAGTTTCTCAGTAACGTGGTGGTGAGCCTGACAATGTCAAATTCTCACCCTTCTGGTTTAATTGTATGTGAAGGTGGCAGATCCTGTGGTGTTGCTTCGGGATAGTAAAAGTGCAATTTAGAGTGACTTTATTCTACACTATAGTCTCATAAAAAAGAAGGATGCTACTATAGCCCTCAAATCAGATTTAATCTACAAATATAGATTAGTCAAATCAGAATCACTAATCAAGATTACATCCTCTATTTTGTAAAGAAATAGTTTGAGAGGCAAATATTTCCATTCAACGGCAAATGATGCTTGCTCATTTATTTCAAATGATCAGTGGAGTCTGATGCAAATTATTTATTCTCTTTGTCAATAATTCTTCTTTATGCCATATATTTATGTGTTTGGAGAATTTTAAAATGTGTTTTGCCTGGTGTAATCTCAGGGGCTATATCAGTGATTTTTTTCTTTTGAGAGGTTTGTCTTTAACCCTTAAGGAGTTATGAGATACACATTATACAATAAATGTAACATTAAAATCAACCATTCAGCATGTCATTGCTTTTCTGTCATTGGAACTGGCAAAAATCAAACTTAACAACAACAAAAACATTAAAATCAAACCGTTTATCATATTACCAAGCAACCAATAGATGGCGTCATACAATCACAAAATGTCTGACGTATTAGCGCCTACGTCATCTTCAATTACTTTGAAAAAGTAAAGATGCTTGTGTGTTATTTATTTGTTTCTCTAAGCAGACTGGCCTAAAGGAGTTACTGGAATAGTTCACTCTAAAATTATATATAAAAATATGTCTCAGTGTTTTATTTTTTTTTGTCAATATAATAAAGGGCAGTGGGGGTCTATATTTTGGACCCCAATGACTTTCATTGAATGGACAAAACATGGTAACACTTTACAATAAGGTCCCATTCATTAACGTTAGTTATACATTAATGTTATTAATCTTTGTTAACATTAATAAAAATACAAAAGTTATGTTCATTAAATAATGCTAACAGATACAACTTTATTTTTTTAATAAAGATTAATAAATGCTTTAGAAGTATTTTTCATTGTTAGTTCATGTCAACTAATGTAGTTAACTAATATTAACAAATGGAACCTTGTGGTTAAACATTCTTCAAAATATCTATTATGTTCCAAAAAAAAGGAAGTAGCCTAGTTTATAGGTTTGCAATAACATAAGTGTGAGTAAATAATACCAGAATGTAAATTTTTGATTAAACTCTTTTGGGCGAATCTCTTTAAATATAACTAATAATCATAACAATAAAGGAAAAAAAAAATACAATAAAATAAATAAATAAATAAAGTGAGCATCAGGCTGAGATAAACGAAACTAGGTATGGAAATATTTAAACAAATAAAAGTTATGGCATTAGCCTATATTTTTTTTCATAATTTTGGAATTAGTTATGACATATTAAATCACTGTCTGCAGCAAGCAAGTCGAAAAGTGCGATCACATTTTACCGTCGCTCGACGATTGTTCAAAATTTCAAAATAGAATAACAGACTGTAGCATTGTTTTTCGGAGAAACAAGTAGCCTATGTGAACTTCCCTTACCAAAAAGTAGTATACTTCAAGTTTATTTTATTAAGTATACTTAAGTAAAGTTCAAGTATATTTTAAAGTATACTTTATGTAGTAAGTATACAAATATCAGTGTACTAGCAGTATACTTGTAAGTGTACTATTTCAATACTCCTTGGGATTAAATTGGCCCACTTTCTAGTATATAAAAGTATACTTTTAAGTATACTTTAAGTATAACAGTAGTAAACTTTGAGTACACAACTAGTTTACATCAAAATGTTTAGTTTGTACTGCAACTATACTAAAAGTGAACTTATAGGTATACTGATAGTTTTCTAATTAAATACTTGTAGTAGCATTTTTAGTACACTTTGAAGTATAGTCTCAGTAAACTACTAGTTTAGTAGTTTTATACTGCA
>NW_015552549.1:566001-603604 GCF_001515605.1 Sinocyclocheilus anshuiensis
CATTCCTGCACAGTCACAGAGGCCCTTGTGATGTAGCTCAAAGTGAACATCAAAGCCCATTACAAACACAGGCAGGAGAGCAGTACGGTAAACTAAATTGATTCATCACCCAGATGCAACTCCCCTGCCTATGGCTTATTTTTGAGTGGGGATGACAGCCTTTTTTGTACTAACAAGTCATTACAGGAACCTGCGGCTCGCGCTATGCTGAAATGTGGGTGTGTTTGCGGGTAACCTGCATAGGACGTCCGCGTGTGCTGTTGAAATCCACATGATGTGGCAATTAATTTGGGATGAAATCAATGTAATTCTCACACTGCCAGTCAGAGATGGAGGGTGTTGAAGAGATGATGCAGGGCAGCAGGGAAACAAATGCCCCGTGTTGCCATAGAAACCGTCGCCCGATAGCCTAGGTAAGAGGCAGGATAAAACTTTCAAGTAATTGAAAATAAACTTTTCAAGTGCACGCGCAAACTCTTTTGTTTGTTTACAGTCTGCGAGCCGCAGTGTCAAATGCAAATGCTTCAGAGAGATAAATGGCGAATGTATGAGACGATACCAAATATGTCTGTTTGTCTCCCTCTCTTGGTTCTCTTTGTAGGGATTACGGAGCGTCTAAGGGGTGGCAGAACTGGGACTGATAAAGAAGCCTTGTTTCACACCAGCCTAACCCCCCGGTGTCAATACACAGATAAAGCTTTAAACGGCGTGTGCAAAAGAGTAAAGGTAAACATATCAGAGCCTTGGTACTTTAAGTCTCACGGTGCGTTTGGTAATAAGACAAACGCAGGCAGCGCGTCTCCCTCTCCGCAGAGACGGAGATTAGCGGGAGAGACAGCTGGCTTTGTCCCCTCGCTGAGGTGGCAAGAGGAGACGCAGTAATCTAAAAACCCGCTGTGAAGAGCTAATACAGTTGATAAAACAAAACCAAACAAAGTTCATCAAACAGTATAGACAGCTTCAGGGTTTATAACGGGAGTTTTTTTCAGAGTTCTTAAACTCGCGCTAGACTATGTCAGTGATAATATTCTTTGATAATGTAGGCCCTGATCACTGATCAGACAGAACGCGTTTTTTTGCAGTGAGAGGCACCTTTAAAAAAAAAAAAAAAATTTTTTTTATTGGCAGTGAGCGTTTTGCGTTTCTGGGGATGGACGGATCGATCCTGAAGTATCGATACTTTCGATACTGATGTTGTATCGAAAGGATCTATCCTCACATAAAAATATAGATTCTAAAGTGCATTTTTAACCATTAATTTTATTTATTTAGCAATAAATTCGGTGCATAAAATAAGCTAATATACACTAATATTGGCACCCTTGGTAAATGTGAGCAAAGGCGGCTGTGAAAATAAATCTGCATCGTTTATCTTTTTGATCTTTCATTAAAAAAATTCATAGAATTCTAACCTTTCATTGAAGTAAAACAATTGAAATTGGGGGAAAACTCACATTATGAAATAAATGTTTTCTCCAATGCATGTTAGCACACCAGGGTGACTAGCAGGGTGACTAGGATCAGGAAACAGTCCTCCATAAAATGCGCTGCACACATCTGAATATTTGGGTTGAACTGTTCTGGAACAGTGTTGTAAATACAACTTAACCACTGATTTCTAGTTGTGTCCTCTTTTGGAAGGCCAAACAAAGCCGGTTCCCATGACAACCTCATGCGCTTCCTGCTGCTGCTCTATGTAATCAGAGTGTGAATTTGTGAATTTTCACTAGCAAAACTAAAATGTGTTTAAAAGTGCGACTGGCCAAATCGTCCGGCTCAGTTTGCCCCTCCTCAAACTCGAAGACATCTCTAATTTGACAGTTTACCATCTGATCTCATTCAGTGACTCTAGGCTATGTAGGACGGGACGAAACCATGCACTGAATGGGGGGGGAGATAATTTTGCCAGAAATGCAGAAATAAGCCGTAATTTTGTTTTATTTGTAACTCTTTGGTAGATACATTTATAATTTCTATTACATTACTACTACTACTGTCACTACTAATAAAACAGATGTCTGGGGGCCCCAAAAGTGCGTGGGCCCTTAGTATTGTCCTAACTTTCCCCCCCTTAGCGGCGCCCCTGGTGACTAGGAACATGAAATTGTCCAGCCATGACTTCCTGTTCCACAGGATTATAAATATGAGGAACACAAATGCCAAATTCCCTTAATCATCCATCACAAGGAGTAAAATCAAAGAATATAGTTCTGATGTGCAGAACAAGATTGTTGAGCTTCACAAAATAGAAAGTGGCTGTAAGAAAATAGTTAAAGCATTGAAAGTCCCCATTTCCACAATCAGGGCAATAATTAAGACATTCCAATCAATTAAAGATGTTACAAATCTGCCTGGAAGAGGACGTGTGTCCATATCTTCCTAATGCACAGTGAGGAGGAGAGTTTTAGTGGCCAAAGACTCTCCAAGGATCACAGCTGGAGAATTGCAGAGATTATTTGAGACTTGGGGTCAGAAAGCCTACAAATTTTTTTTTAAAATCAAACAGCACCTATCAGCACATGTTGTTCAGGAGGGTTTCAAGAAAAGTCCTCCTCGCTCATCCCAAAACAAACTCCAGCATATTCAGTTGTCAGACATGACTGGAACTTCAAACAGGACTGGCTTCTATGGTCAGATAAAACTAAAAAAATGAGCTTTTTGGCAGCAAACCCACCAGATGGGTTTGTTGTAAACAGGGATAAAAAGTACCCCATGCCCACGGTTAAATATACTGCTGGATCTTTATCGTTGTGGGCCTATTTTTCTGTCGGAGGTCCTGGACATCTTGTTCAGATACATTGTATCATGGATTCTATCAAATACCAACAGAAAAAAATATCTAAACCTGACTGCCTCTGTTAGAAATCTTCTAATGGTTGGATCTTCCATCAGGACAATGATCAAAAACATCAAAATCAACACAAAATGTGGCACAAAATGAAGCTTCTGCCATGGCCGTCCCAGTTCCCTGACCTGAACCCATAGAAAATGAGTGGGGTGAACTGAAGAGAAAAAGCACTAACATGGAGCTGGGAATCTGAAGGATCTGGAGAGATTCTGGATGAAGGAATGGTCTCTGATCTCCTGTCAGGTGTTTTCTAAACTCATCAGGTGTTATAGGAGAAAACTCAGAGCTGTTATCTTGGGAAAAGGACGTTGCAATTATTGGATGCCAATAATTGTGGCCATTTTTGTGGATAAAAATATTTATTTCGTAATGAGATTATTTTCTCATTATGAATGAAAGATCAAAAGGATAGACGATGAAGATTTATTTTCACAGCCACCTTTGCTCATATTTATCAAGGGTGCCAATATTAGTGGAGGGCACTGTATACATATTTATATATGAACACACACACACACACACACACACACACACACTAGCATTCAAAAGTTTGGGCTCAGTAATTATACTAATACTTAATTATACATATTTTTTAATTTTTAATGGCAAAGCTGAATTTTCAGCAGCCATTACTCCAGTCTTCAGTGTCACATTATCCTTAGGAAATTATTTATTTATATCATTAGTTGTTTTCAAAAACTGAGTGCAACACCTACTGATATACCACTGTATAGTATAAAAAAACTAACATGTCCACTATATACTATGTATGCAGTTTTCACAGAAAATTGTTACATAATTTGCCAAAAACATTTAAGGTACAAAGTACAAACAGTGTGGAGAATCATTCTAACATGCCATTTCTACTTCAAAACTGACTAAAAATCTTCCCACAGATGACCAATATGTTATCATGAAAACGTAACTTGACATTGGCCAAGAAAATCTAAAATTTGTTAAAAACTGTCAGTTTAAATGATGCAATTTGAAAAATTAATTATTTAATTTGTATTGTAATCTACAGTTTTACAGGTAGTAGAGAGTCTTTTGTCCTTTCTCCAATTTTGTGCTTTATTCTCATTGTCTTTCTGCCTAATTGCATCATTTGCATGTAATGTGCATTTGTGGAGCTTTTCCAAGACCTCTGCTGCTGAGTAAAAAGACGAGTGATTTAAATGTGCTGGGTGGCCTTTGCTGTTATATTTCACTGAGCACAAAATCACTAGGTCAGTATAAAAGAAATGCCTTTTCGAGAGTCCTCAACAAGCCTCTTCATTGGAGCCAAAGTAGTAAGAGCAAGTGAAATAAACCATTTAAATGAAAAACATGCAGTTGAAACCCAAAAAAATGGCAGGTAAAGGATTTGTTCACAGATCAGGTTTAGATGCACAGCACTGAGTTTCGTGGGGGGTCACGCCAAACAGCTATGGAGGAAAAGCCCACATCATTTTATACAAGGCATGACCCCTGATCCTCAGAAATAAAGCTGTAACGTAATGGTGTCTACCTGAGTAGATCTACTGCATTACCTGCAAGGGTAGCACAATACCTAATGCCTTTAAGAGGAAGTTCTAAGAATACAAGAGAAGCATATTCCTTCCCTGTCTTTATGTAGGGTCAAACAGAAGACATATTAATTTTGACAGGTATTCAAATGAAAGTGGCTGATAAGAATGGCGTTCAGCTTTCATTCTCCACAAACCTGCAAAGATCAGCAGTCTCTTGGCTTTCTCCAGCTTGTGCTTAGAGATTCGAGCTTCAGAACAGAAACCTGAAATCAGCAGGCAAGAAATAGTGACTGTCATAACAAAACCTCCCCATAGAAAACCAGCTGCTTCTTACAGCCAGCTGAAGTCTTTATTACATATTTTCTGGAGCTTTCTTTATTATCCTCATCCAGGGTTACGGCAACAAAACACAGAATGATACGAAATAAGTTTGTGTAAGTAATAAGTATGTGATAGAAGATGGAATGTTGCACCAGATTATTGGAGAGAAGTGACAGTGACAGTGTTATTGCATTATGATGAATTATATTCAACAGAAAAATATAATTTAAGACATATGTTATATGGAACTTATTTTGAGTGTTTTAGGTTGAACAGTAAAGTAAGAGATATGTTAGTCCAGCACTTTTTCCTACTGAAGAAGTGTTTTGTCCTATGCTGTCCTTGGCTTACATTTTGGTATCTTTTTTTAAGGCTTCTTTGCTACAAAATGCAGTGTTTTAAAACTTTCTATTCATAAATGTAAAAGCCACTGTTGATTAAATTATTGTGTCCATATAAGTTGAATAAATATTAATTTCTTTTAATATGTATTAAAATAATACATATGGGGGAGGGGGGTGTTAACTTGTGATATGTAAACAATCTAATATGAAGTAATAAAGACTGACAAATTAAAATCAAATTTGAATTTTGAATCTGTCATTTTTAAAGTATTACATTTTTTTGTATAATTTGACAGATTTTTTTCAGTAATTCAGTAAAGCTTTTTTTTTACTACTGTATCTTGGACTTTACAATTTACGAGATAATCTGTGATATTGCTCTATATCAGTATGGCTGTGATTCGGCCGTAGGCACGTTAAATGCGCATTTATACAACAGTTCGACGGCACAAATGTGTAAGAAACACTGATCTATAACGGAGAACATATAGATCAGTGGTAAGAAACAACCAAGGAGTATCTTAAAAAACCCTTTTGTGTGCGGAACTATTTCCTTCCGCCAAGGATTCAAATCTCAAGCGAACAGTTTAACAGCTGAGCTCAAGCCTCAGTTACTAATTCGAAGGCGTCATTTTAGAACTAGTAACGAAGGAACGTTGAGTTACTTCATGGAAAGCTTGTTGTATTACTGTATTAAAAGCTCACTGTATTATGTAGAGTAGAGTATTATAAGAAAAATGGCCTGAGTGAGTGTGATTACTTGCATCTGATACAGCATTCATTCTTCAGCTCAATATATTCACAATAAAGCATTAGTTTGAATGTTCGCTGAGGAAAGCGATATCTTTGTCGTACTATCCTTTCAACTGTTAAGGAATGCTGCTCAATGCATTTGTTAGAAAAAAACGTTTCAAAATAAAAGTCTTTGCTACTGATTCACTCACTCATAAAGACAGTCTCTTGTCGCCATCTAATGGCGGAACTATGTAACTAAAATTACCGTCACTAACACAAGACTTTCTCAATACCAAATATTATTATTAAATTATAATACTATAGTTTATGTAAAATATGATTTATTGAACAATAATATATAATAAACCACAACAGCCATTATAAATGTTGCTAAGCAATTCAGTCAAAAGTACAGACAGCGCTCTGATATACAGCATTAACGTTATATAAAAATATAATGAGACTTTGCGCTCAACCAAAACTATTTGATCTGGAACAAATAATAGATTAATGAAACGTATTTACAAACCAAATCGCATATTTTAAGTCTAAACAAATACATCCTTAAAACTACATTCTGTGACACAACAACAGTATCCTACCATTTCTAAAGTTATAGTGGGTTTGGGCGTCCGCCATGACACTCGCTGTGAGAGATGCTGTAAACGGAGTGATACAAACGGTGAAACGGGTGGGGAATATCTCATGGGTGGAAAGACCTCTCAACCAGTCAGATTCGAGGACCAGAAATAACTGTTGTATAAATAATTATATTATGTATAATTTTGTGCAGATTTTTTTCTTGTCTGTTGAAGTAGCAGAATACTGTCGGACAGTGTCGGGATGGTTAGCCCACCTCTTCAACAAATACCACTTCTGTTTGTGAGCACTTTTTGGCACACTCTGTCTTTTATGGCCATGGTCCAATCTTTTGAACATATCTTTGTTCTACAATTTAGACAGTCATATTGTACACTCAAATAGTTTCAAATGGTAACAGCGGACCCAGACTGGTGGAACCACCTGGCAGTGGATCAGCACAGAGGCTGATGAACACTCATTTGGCTGTGAGCCGGAGTGGCCTTTTTGTTCCGACTGATGAAAACATGCTCGTCTATTCTCATCAGCGCCCCAATGAGCTCCCAATATTCTTTTGACTGAGCATTGTCATGGAGACAGACCTTCAGCAGCCAATGGCTTTCAGCGGGATACGCAGACATCATTCTCAAATCAGATTACTCTCATCAGTCAAACTCGTTTGCTTTGTTTGCAGCAAAATTGGAAAAGCTAGCTGAAATTAAGTAAATAAACAAAAAGCCTGACAAAAAAGAACACAGAATCGAAAATATATGAGATGTGAATAGGCAAACAAATGCTTTCGTATATCACATGAAAAACACAGAATTGACAGTGCTTGTAAATATTGTCACAGTCTAATTACACAGACTCAAAATATGACATGTACAACTATATCATAGTCTCACTGCTGCCATGACACAATCGTGGAGCATATAATCTTGGTTGTGCTGTGAGGAGAGAGCCAGTATCATCTCCCAGGTCCTCTGCATTACACCAAGGAGGTTTATCTTCTCCTTAAGATGACGAGAAGAGGATTCTAGGAGCACTACTGGGACATGGCAGCCAACCATATAAGGCTTCTCTGTGTGAACCGATCCATAAATAATGCATATCCTAAGACATCTGAGAAAATGTGCCTCTCATCCAGCGCAAACGAACCAAGTCGCTTTATAACCGAGCTAAATGCAAACGTATGTTGTGTAAGAGTGTGTTTACATGAGTATGCGTGCTTTTGGGTGCTTTTTTAAGCCCGTTTTTCTCAACTGCAAAGCCCCGGGATGCTGTGTCTTCCAGACACTTTACACCCCATGCTACGTAAGATTGAGAATAAACCCCATTGGCTGCTTGCATGTGCTGAAATGTTGATCCACCGCTATGGACGGCTGTCTTTCGAGTCACAGATCTGCACAGGCGGCCTCTAGCCCCGCAGCACTAACAGATTGTGGACGTAATTTAGTAACAAAGGGGACTTATAGATTTGTGAATCACACAGAGTGACAGCCACTTGCTCTGAGTTTGGCTGGTGCTCTATTTTAATGCATATTATTTACATAAATTTTCCCCCTTTTTTTGCAACGTTTGGCTTCATGCCACTCAGTGCATTAATCATTGATCTTGAAAGTTAGGGAAGACCTCAAGCTTTATGTTACTCTTCAGTGGAGCTATAAAACTGCAAAAGCCCTGTCCCTTGATGGTAGTCCATATCCATGACAAATTATTTGAGTTCATGTGATGGAAAAAAAACAACAACTTCAAGCTACAGTATGTCTGAGTGCTCAAAAATCCAGCCAAAGCGGGTTAAAAGGGGTTTCATCAAACCAAATAGGTGCAAAAACATTAGCTGTGACAGAGGCAACTGTTGTAGAAACAAATGGGATTGACATTGATGGTTATTTACACCATTTCTGGCTTCTAGATGAGAGTCTGTTTGGAAATAATTTGATTGGCTCATTTACCTGTTGCTGCAGTGCGGTAGCTGAGACTCTGGTCATGCAGAGCTGCTGTAGCACTGATAGAGAAAGATGTCTGTCGGTTTCTTTGATTTTTGTGACTAAGCATGAAGCAGGGGTGCTTCTAGACTTTTATCAATACTAGGGCATAGACCCCCCAACAAAAAAGTGTGCTCATTCATTTTTAATACTGCTTTGGATGCAAATGGATATAAATCATCTTTACCTGCAGTACTGAGTCATTCACAAGCTGCACACGCAAAAAAGACCTGCTTCGTCGTTGACAAACATTAGAAGACATTTGCTTGTTTTGTTTTCTACAGTGGATTGTAGGTAAATATCCACCTCGATCAGCGCTCTTTTTTTGTTTTCGGTCTTATAAATTATCGCAATTCTATTTCAGTGTGAGCAACCACTGCAAGTGATTCAGTGCATGAGTGAACTGTCCGAATGAATCAAACTCACGTACCGTTTCAGACCTGCAAACACATTTGAGCAGTTAAATCAAAAGAATGATTCATTTACCATTAATTTCTGGCATCACCAGTTCTGATTTTAAACCGCTGTTATAAAACACATGAGAAAATGATTCTCAGGCCGATATATGTCAATCCTATTGACAGGTAAGGATTTATTATATTTCACTGGGGCTCATGCCCCACTAAAAAATGTCTAGTGACGCCCCTGACATAAAGTATTCAAGTTGGAGACGTGGCCTGGTGGGTAATGTGTTCTCCAACATTGTGTAGTAGTGTTTACACAGATGCCTTGAGTTTGAATGCATTTGAATGGGTGTGCCATTTCGTGATTCCATTTATCGTTTTCTGTCTTCTTCCTGACTGCACCTTCTAAAAAATGGGAAGAAAGCATAGCATATGGGCTGACTGTCTTGGTAACTGCTATTTAACAAACAAACAGATTTCTATTTCATCAAATTGATAATTTTCTTTGGGGAAGATAAATACCATATGGAGGTTAATTGGAAGTGAGTTTGAAGGCTTTAGATCTTTAAATTTTAAAGGACAAGGAAAGAGATAATGTGCTATTAAGGAAATGAAGGGAAAGCATCCATTCTAATTTAAGACAACTGTGCAAAATTACAAATGATATTAGTTATCACAGATGTGACCTATGATTATATTTTGATGAAACAAGAAAAAGCAGCAGTAGTAGTACTGTCTTGGTAACTGCTATTTAACAAACAAACAGATTTTTACAAATGATATTAGTTATCACAGACGTGACCTATGATTATATTTTGATGAAACAAGAAAAAGCAGCAGTAGTAGTAGTAGTAGTTAGTGACTGCCCAGGTGAAAAAGACGTAGTATTAAATGTATTAAAAATATACTTGAAATTCAAGTAGTATGTTTATAATACATTTGTATTCCCAACATGCTTATTTGAAGTGCAATAAAAATATATTGAATTGCATTTTAATATATTTCTAAAAAGTATACTAGAATCAGAATCAGAATAAGAAGAGCTTTATTACCAAGTATGTTTACACACACAAGGAATTTGACTTGACGACAGGAGCTTCCAGTGTAGAAGAAAGTACTGATCTCGTGAGCAGTGGGTCTGTGTAGTTCAAGAGCAGCCAATGGCAGTGACCCCGCTGAACATGTGCTCTCTTCCCTTTGCTTGACATGCTTTCAAGTGTTTTTCAGGGAATAAAAAAGTAGAAAAGCTTGTTCTGCTGTCTTAGATGTGCTACTCAAAACCTCATAGGATATTGGGTTGTTGCTCCTTTGGGAAAAGCTTCCCCCTGAGAGATTTCTAATGGAGTCTGTTTTAAGACTCATGCCATGAGTCATTCAGTCATTGCACCGCGGCCTATTTTTACACCCCATGACCAAATCTTAAACCTGGCCCATCTCTTTAGGGGGTTGTGGTGATGATTAGAAAAGATCTGCAAATAGTTGTTGAATCCAATGAATCAATTGAGGTGATTATTCAGCTGTAATTTTCCCATTTATTGCAAAAATTCATCTGAGATAATTTGGAGGTGTTTTGGAGCACATCCTGGTGACAAGCCCAGCCTTCAGCGAGAAAGGATTATGTTTCTCGGCCGTAAAGCATTCTGACATTCAGAATGATATTAAACTTCAATAGACTCAGATCAAGGTTCACCAATCATTCTTGCAGGCGCTGAATCCATTATTCAAGGTTAGAGAAGCTGTTTACTGAAATGAAAATGGACTGCATCTAGTGTACATTCACACTACACTCAAAGAAGAAATGGTGCTTTCTGTTTGTTAGAAGTAATGCACGTTCTGAAAATAAAAAGATGCTACCAGGAAATCGTATATGAGACCTGTACTGCATTTACATTAATCACTCTCAAGATGCTAACAATGGAACATTACACAAGTGATCACCAGTTATCTATCCATACAGTACAACTTTTGTACACTGCTCAGAACTCAATTCACCCAAAAATTAAAATATCATCGTCTACTAACACTCATGTCATTCCAAACCTGTATTATGTTATTTGTTTCTGTGGAAAATTAAGGAGACATATTTGAAGAATTGTTACTTAGTTCTTGCTATAGCCTACAACAGGTCACTTCAGCTACAAAAGTTATTCAGGATTACATGCAAAATTACAGACAGTGATTAAATTGGGTTTGGTATTAAAGTCTGCAGGACACTGGCCCTCCCAGACTGGCATTGAAGACCCCTGCCATACAATGACAGTTCCTAGTGACCAACTGTTAAGCTCTAAAAAGCACCATAAAAGTGGTCCATATGAGCTGTGCACTTTATTCTATAAGTCTTATGAATCGGTACGATAGCTTTGAATGGTGGTAATATGGAGAAGAAGAAAAAAAAGCCTTTTGCGTGTGTGAATATCAGATGTGGCACATTTTGCTGGAAAAAGTAATGCTTACTAAATACAAAAAAAGTAATCTTACTACATTTAAAGTCATGATGAAACAGAAGTAGTGAGATCTTTACAGCACAATTTGTATGTAGCAGTTTTATGTTTGGAACAGCTTGAGGGAGAGTAAAGGACAGATTCATTTTTGGGTAAACTATCTTTTTAAATTTGTACCTTAGCAAAGGTTCCTCAAACAAACTCTAGCCGTGACAATCATTATAAGTCTTCAAGTGGGAGGCATTTCCAGCTGTTCTTTTCTTGTGATGTCCCTAGTCTGGCTTGTAACAGACTGGAGGTCAGCTGGGACTATCCTGCTTGGCTGTTCCTGCTCCCTTCTCAACGGTGACAAGCAAGGCTCCAGTGTGGCTCTGTAATCCGTTCATCCGTCACCCAGTCTCACGCCATGTGCGCCGCCATACATCTCTCCACTCTCTGCGTTGCTCATTTAACTTCACCATCCATCTTATCCCAGCGATTTTCTACATCTCCACACAACACGAACACTGGCCAAGCGAGCCTGTCCGATTCACCCCCATGGTTTTAACTTTTGATTCACAGCATAACGATCACAGCGTTTAGTGATTTCCCCAAGATCAAAGGCTGTGCACTAATGTGGCTGGGATGAAACAGTGAAGGGTGCCTTTGTATGACAGAAGTGAAATCAGAAGCGCATTAGCGTGGTTCGTACGCATCACCCGTGGCGGTGCAGTAGAGGAGGCAGGGGATCTATCTCTGTCAGTGTGCTGATGAGCCCGCGTGATTAACAGGCCTCTGTTCTCCGCACAGACCGTAGAACAGTGGGAGCCGCTGATGAGCCAACGTACAAATACAACGCTCTTTTCTGTCTCCCTCGTGTTCATTCTTTCACTTGTGTACGTAAGCATGTGTGCTCTCTCTTGGTCCATCACTCCATTGCTCCCACTCACGTCTGCCCCTTTGCAACAAATAAAACAAATCACAACTGTTGCAGAAAAACCTGCAAATGATCGGAACAGAATTTTCTGGAAATTAAGATTTTTGACCTTTTAGCATTTCAGATTTTATTTAAAAGGAAAGTTTACCCCAAAATAAAAATTCTGTGATTATTTAGCTAATTACATTTGTGTAGTTTCAAACTTTGACTCTTTCTTCTGTGAAAGACATGAGAATGGTTTCTATGCTATTTTCCAGTTAATTATAATGAGCAGAGGTTGAAGCTTTGAAGTGCCAAAATGGATGCAAAATCAATATCAAAGTCAAAATTATGAGGTATTAAGTCATTAAAAAGTAATTAAAAGTAATTATTATGCACATATTTCGGGTGACATAAGCTTTAAATTGGAATGGATACAAAATCACAATAAAGTGGTCCAATAAATTGGTATTATGAGCCATCTTCAGATTATGATTATTTTACGATTTTCTGCGAATAATGACAAATTTAAATGTTCCTCATAAAGGCCTATTGTATATGGAAGCCGACTTCTACCAAAAAAAAAAAAATAATCATGCTTAATAAAAGTAAATCATAACTAAAAAGTCATAATTATAATACAAAGTAGAATTTATGAGATACTAAGTCGTAATTATGAGATAAACATTATAATTCTGACTTGAAATGTCAAGATTATGACATACTAAGTAACCCAATATTTTTGGCATAATTATCACCTTCAACCTGTCATAATTTTGACTTTGTATGTTATAATTATTACTTTTCATGTCGCAATTTCAACATTTTATCTCATTATGACTTAGTTTGTCATAAATTTTGACTTTTTATCTCATAATTGATTTAGCATTTCATAATTTTCTAATTATAATTTGAAATAATTATGATTCACAAAAGCATGACTTTTTTTCTTTATGTGGCAGAAATGGGCTTCCATATACAATAGGTTTTTATGGGAATCAAATTAAAATTTGTTGTTACACTGAAAATCTTAACAACTGCCCTAACTGTAGTAGTTATGTCTGATTTATGAACAAATTCTTTTTTATTCTTCAGAATTTTATCCTGTTCACATGTGTTCTTTGATTCATTCATGAAAAAAAATGATCCAGATCTCAAGTTTAACACACTCAATTCAGTGTATTTCCTCACACAAAGTTACAGTATTCATTTCAGAAGAAGATAATTTTACAGTGCTTTTGCTTTTTTCCCCCTAATCCTTGTAATTCCATGGAAAAGAGCATGGAGTATGATCTAAAGGAAGATGACTGTCTGTCATGTTTCATGTATGTTTGCTTCTTCAAACCACATTCATCCATCCACTGTGTACCGTGTACCATGTTGCCCCAAGCTATTCTGCCTCTTAATGATGGGATGGTAGTGTCAGATCAGACTTAGATAAAATATTCTGCCCCCTTACAATTCATGATTATATCAATCTCGAAGCCGAGAAGCTTAGGCTGAGGACTGCATGTCACTTAAGATATCCTTTGCCTGTACATTTAATTGTGCATCACTGCGGGTAGTAGAATGTTTGTGTCTGTATTTTATTGAAAATCTGGATGTGACACCGGATGGTCTGAGATCCTCTGCTGAGATAAAAGCAGCTGTGACTGAGTGGGCTACGACACGATTGTGCAGCCAAAAGGAAGAAAGATAGATTGATGGGAAATACAGGTGCATCTCAATAAATTAGAATGTCATGGAAAATTCATTTATTTCAGTAATTCAACTCAAATTGTGAAACTCGTGTATTAAATAAATCCAATGCACACAGACTGAAGTAGTTTAAGTCTTTGGTTCTTTTAATTGTGATGATTTTGGCTCACATTTAACAAAAACCCACCAATTCACTATCTCAACAAATTAGAATACTTCATAATTCCACACTTTTTCCTTCCACTCAACTTTCTGTTAACATGCTTGGATACAGCACTCTGTGAACAGCCAGCTTCTTTGGCAATGAATGTTTGTGGCTTACCCTCCTTGTGAAGGGTGTCAATGATTGTCTTCTGGACAACTGTCAGATCAGCAGTCTTCCCCATGATTGTGTAGCCTAGTGAACCAAACCGAGAGACCATTTTGAAGGCTCAGGAAACCTTTGCAGGTGTTTTGAGTTGATTAGCTGATTGGCATGTCATCATATTCTAATTTGTTGAGATAGTGAATTGGTGGGTTTTTGTTAAATGTGAGCCAAAATCATCACAATTAAAAGAACCAAAGACTTAAACTACTTCAGTCTGTGTGCATTGAATTTATTTAATACACGAGTTTCACAATTTGAGTTGAATTACTGAAATAAATGAACTTTTCCACGACATTCTAATTTATTGAGATTCACCTGTAATACAATTCACAGGGAGGAGTGTATAAGAGAAGAGCAAAGAAAGAAAAAGAAAGAGCGTGGGATTGAGGCACAGTGGCAGGTGTCATGGATCCTCTCATGCCGTCTCACACACCCACACTGTGTCTTCATTATGTATGCTGTTCAGGCCCACACAATCACACACATTACAATGCCATAGTCACAGTGTGAGCAATCAAACAGCTCAGGCTATCGGAAGCATACTGCTCTTTTAGACTGCCTTAAAAATGAGGTTTTCTTTTATACCGGATGCCTTTCTGTTTTGTTTTTTTGATGAGAGGATGTCATATAAGTTATTTCAGTATGCAGGGGCTCAGATAAAGAATATTTATACAACAGTCAGTTCCGCTCCTCGAATCAGGTCTGTGTATTAGTGGTGGAAATTTTAGGTGACTACATTTTTACGTCATTAGGTGATGACAAGTGACTGTCTTTATGAGCGAGACATAATCATTAATTGAACTGATTTGTTCAAATACACTGCTTGATTTAGGAATGCAACAAGACCGTGTGAGCCATTGAATCGTTCACTCAGACAATTCGTTCAAAAACACTAATTCATTCATTAATGCCACCACTCTCTGTTGCTCCAAGTCTGTAGCGAATGGTGTGAATCACTCAACTTTCACAGTTTGCTTTCTATAACAAAAACATTTATGATGCAATGTATAAATAAGTGAGAAATTTTGAATTCAGATAGTTATTTGGGTTTATTGTTTACAATATATTTTTTTATATATTTGCTTAGACAACTTCAATGTTATGTTTCTGACTTAAATGTGCAAATGTGACTTGAATATTAACCTTATTGAACTGCTTTTGAAGCAAAATCACACTTGTGATTTTTCATCATTTTTCATATTTTTTCTCAACTTCCTTGGTGGTGTGATGCAAAAAACAGCAAACACAGCTATACCTGCCAGTAACATGAACACAAATACCCTATACATTTTTTTTGGTCTGTGGCCAAGAGCAAAACCTTCACTTAAGAAAGTACCGTAATGATGCTCTGGAAGATCAAGGAAGTTAACTTGTGTCCCCCACCTCTGGGGAAACAAGAGACAAACGATCCATTTTCTCCAGTGTCACGGCGGATAACAGGACTATGCTGAAAATGCCACATCTCACACTTTACACAGTACGCCAGCTTTCAGACTAAACTGTCCTACTTGGAAACAGAACAGAACTGATTATAAACCTGATATGCAAAAAGAGAAATTCAGTTACAACAGAGGCTTGCCTATATCATGTGTGGAATTACAGTACATCTAACAAATCATCTTGACAGAATGTCACAAATGAGTCTCTGGAGCACAAATCTTAAAGAAAGAAAACAACAACTTTAAGTTATTACACAATGCATCTCCACGTGAGGTTGAGGATGATTCCTGAAGGAACTGAAATACACTGGTGAACATTGAAGCTTCAGCACAGAGATGTTTGTGAACTGGCTACAGCTGTAACTGGTACATTTTTACTTTATGCCAGATTTTTCATGATTTATCATGCATAGATTTCTATGCATGCCTTGATGAAACTTGAAATGCAATGTATGGCATCAGACCAAACGAAAATGAGGGAACAAACACCTGTTTCTTGGTTCTACATTTTGCTAACATCATAATTAGAGCCATGGGGCATCCCAATTAACTCCTTTCCGTTGTTTCTGCAGGGGATCTTAAATTGACAAAGATTAAAGAATTAATAATTCCTAAAATGAATGGGTTTGAGGCAACATATGCCGACTGGTTAAATGTCAGTGATTATGTGTGGGATGCACCTGTAGGTAATTAAAACACTACAGTGAGTCAAGCTCTAGAGATCTATGGCTGAAAATACATTAAACACCAATCTTTCAGAGATGGCCACTTATCAAGTAATGAAGAGAAAGTAATAAATGAATAATCACTCTACTTTCAGCAATTATTATTCCTATAAAACAGCATTCATAGCAATAAATATTGTTCTTCAATTTCATACATTAAAAAAAATGTCTCACCTAAAGCAAGTATTTGTTACAAAAAGATGACTAAAATATGATTAATTTCCCATGGTTGAAAAGCAGTGACCCAGCTCTTGGTAACTGTGGTTAGAAAAGTTTTATTCATTATTGATTGAATGTAATTTCCAGTAAATTTGATTCAACCACATCTCTTATTAATGATAAAAAAGATAACAATAAAATAAAACAAACAAAAAACATCCCAAATAAAATGCTCAAGACTGTGGAATCATCAAGAAGTAGGTGAGTATGAAGAATAAATTTTGCACTGAAAAACCCCAAAATAAGAAGTTTCAACATTTATAGCAGAAACACAAAGAATCCATTTCTCTCTTAACTAATCAAAATCAACACCCTTATCAGTGAGAATATCCGAGTAACATTGCGTCACAAAGTGTAAAACACTAGTTCAATCAACTCTTCAAAATCTCACAGCGGTATAAATGTTAAATGTCTCACTAACTTTACAAATCTTTTACTGCTTATAAAATACTGCTCTCACATGAGGCCATAAAGGACCGCAGTGTTCTGTGCCTAATAAAACGTGAAGAAAATGGAAAGAAAAAGCCAGAGAAATATAAGCGTTTTGATGGCCACACAGTGTGTCATGTTTCGCAGTACAATGGCAGTGTGCAGGGGAAGGCTGAATAGGTAGAGCTGGAAGCCATGTTCTGAAAGCCTGCAGTGATGAAGCCAAGAGCTCAGAAAGGTCAGTTTGGCCCCAGTAGCCGATCAATGATATCTCCACAAATATCATCTCATGAGGAGCCTTGTCGCACAGTGTGTGTATATAGGACAGAACAGCCTATGTTTCACCAGTATTTGGATCCTGTTGCTGTTCTGCACTCTTTTCTTTGTTAGTTCTATTAACAGAAAACAACTTATAGTCAACTCAAACATTAAAAATCTGTCATTTATTCACCCTCATGTTGTTCCAAACCTGTATGACCTCCTTCTGTGTAAAACTAAATAGGTAGCAATGTTTTTGTTCATATACAGAAAGTCAGTGGGCTCCAGACATTGCATATGATGGGCATAAAATATGGAAAATATTTTATTGTGTACACCTAAGAAAATGTCATACGGGTGTCTTTTGGAACAACATGAGGCTGAGTAAATGATGACAGATTTTTCATTTTGGGTCCCTTTAAGCCATGTCACATGTAGGCCCACATAGATGTATTTTGTATTATTATTTTTTTTTAATTTTTGCACTGATTATGGGGAGAGTGCTACACTCTCTTAGTATTATTAAATTAGCCAAATGTCCTGAATAATGGGCATTTGGATTTGGTGGAAATCTCTTGATATTCCATGCAGGCATAGTCTTATATGAATACATTTTTGTAAAAAGTACCCTTTTTGTTACAGCGACATCATTCAAATGAACTTTTCTTAATGTAGTCTCAATGGCTTCACTTTAACGAGATCTGATGGTTTGTGTTTGGGACAAACTAGCTCATTAAAGCACATTTACCAAAAGTCAAAGGAGGTCAAATTTGACTCCGTCCTAAGAGAGCTGGCAATCAAAACATGTGGCGGCTCGCTCCCAGGTCTCTGATGAGGTATGGTGCCTGAAACGAGGCGTAGCAGCTATGCAAGGTCCATGAGGTGGGAAATTACAGAGCAAGATAATCAACAAGTTCAGTTCCGCTATGCTCTAACGATCGACAACAAATCAAATTTATCCCTCACTCAGTATCAGATTTACATCGGAGTATTTACACTATGGACAGGTCATTAAATGAGCTGATATGTTTCTTCAATACGTAGAGTGACCGAGAGAAATAGCAATGTTGTTTACGGTGCACTGGATCCATATACTGTAAGATCTTGCTTGTTAGCTTCTCTAACTCTTTTCTGGTAAGTATAAGGAAAATGAACTTGCTTTTGTCATTTCATAGAACATATTTGTGCAAAAAAAAAAAAAACATCTCTGTGAGCTAATCTTTGTAAAGAAATTCAAGTTAAAGACAACATTGCTGAACACTGATATGAACTAAAATATTGCACACTCAGACAGAAGTAAACAGGTTTATAAATATTGGCACAGCGCGAGTGTCGAATCGGACACAAGACTTCTCTTTTTTTTGTTTTCTGAATTCATGACATAAACGAACACTTTTTTTCCCCAAAAGAGTCCCACAGGCTTGTTATTGCAGCACATTTCCCCCCCTTTTTTAATGTTTTGTTTTTCTTTAGAAAATAGTTTTATTGGTGGCTATTCACTGAGAAGAGTCTTCGAGTGCATTTTGGCAGTACGGTGCATCTGTTGCGGGTGGGCAGACAGACATAGGGGCAGACGGCAGGTGAACGGGAGGTCCGTGTGTTACATGTGACGCGTGCCACTCCGTCAAGATGGTCACATGCCAGAGGCTCCCAGGCCCATGCTGGCCGCGTGGCTCATGCACGGCAGCGTCTGCACAGCTTTGGGGAAGTCATGTGTGACAATCCGCCCATTCTCCCCACCGCTACCGTTCCCGCTCATCCTGGTCAGCGTGGAGCAGCGCATGGCGTCATTGATGGATTGCTGGGATGGAGACACAACAGCGTTAGACAGGAATACGGAAATACATGCAGGACTGTTTGAAAGATGCTCAATTTTAGTAGGAGACAGTAAAAGATGATTTATGCGTCTGCCTAATGGAGTATGCACATAAAATGTTTTGCCATGTGATGACTGGATAATTAGTTAGACAACATTTGTGAAGTGAAGTAATCTTCAGGGCTACGCCAACCGATTTCCATCTTTTAAGTTTCCTGACTATAATTTATCAGCATGGTGGCTTGGGGGGGGGGCACAACACAATGCCTTCAGCATAGCAAACAGATGAAACACTTATGAAACTTTTCTAATAATGATGCATTTTGGGAAACAATTCAATATTAGCCATATTGCTATATTAAATAACAACAATAGCTCTTTATCCCATTTGAAAACCTACCAATTCTACAACATGGACTCTTTGGAAAAACGTGCCTACTTACGTACATTTGTGCAAAACTCCAAAAACGTACCTATACATACAATTCACTGCAGTTTCCAGCTGAAATGACCACTAGTGGCAGTAAAACACCAACAAATTTGATTACCTTTTACACATTATCAATTAATAAAGACTTATTTTTGTGCAGTTCTTTGCACAATACTGTTATTACCTCAAAACACTTTGCCCTAGTGCATGATTTGAAAACGAATACATTTTGACATTTGCCTCACAGAACCAGCTCCATATGTATGGCTTTCATGTAGTAAGCTTGCTCGGTAGCTCACCTAGTAAAGTGTTACACTATGGATTCAAAGTTTTTTTGAATTCGTAAATAAAGATTACTGGAGTTCGTTTTAAAAGTATATACTATTTTGGCCTTTCTACTTCAAAATTTCAGTTTCTTTGTAATTATTTCCAAAATTTACAAGCAATTATGTTACGTTGTCTCAATGTAAAACCTACATAAAAATTTTTTTTTCAGTGTAGAAGCAAACTAAAATGTCATTCCCTCAACAAATGCACTGTTATTTCACGTTTGCTTTTGTTAACATTATCGGTTAGGTTTAGGGTAGGGAAGTGCATCTCCATAACTGAGGACGATGTGATACGCAACTTGATGCATAGCCAACGATACAATAAATTAAAGATACATATGAAGCAGCTACCGTTGCGATGCGACATGATATGATTTACCCCTATTACGATGCAGTGCGATCCGATTTCGAACGCGCTATAAATAAATAAATAGTTTTTTACCAATGCAAATATGTTAGAAACAAATGCCAACTTTTATCTGATGCACACTTTTTTAAATCGATGCATCGCATCGTAAATTTTATGCCGATTCACCGATGCGAATCAGTGAATCTTACCATCCCTAGTTTAGGGTAGCATTTAGTGTAGGTAGTGCGTTATTTTCAAACGTGATTATTAACATTAAGAGCATTAATCTTTTAGCGTCTGACATTTCCGAACTGATGCAATACATACAACAATCAGTGTAATAAAACCCTGCCAGATTCACGTTTATCTGTCTCTGATTTATATCTGTTTGAAAGTGTCGTGAAACATGCAAGAAGCTGCGAAATATTTTACAGAAATGTCGCCACAGGCAAGTTTTTCCAATGAGCTTGGGTTGCGATTCCATGCTTTACCAGCCATAACTGTACTGAGCACTTGGATTCAAAATGATTTGCTATGTGAATGACCCTTATTTGCATTAAAGATGTGTTGTGGGCTAATGCTGTGAGTTGTCAAGTTTTAATTGCTTGGCTAATGCTGTTGCATTGTGCCCCCCAGGACCACCGTATTTAGGCCCTCAAAACCAAAGCTGACACTGTAAAGCATCTCTGACAAGTGGGTAGACAATAAACAGTCTTGATAGGCGTGTAACATGAGCTTAATTTGCTACGGCGGTGTGGAAGTGAGAAATGTCATCATTTTATTGCTGCTGTTGTGAAGAGCAATCCGCTATTGTAGTCGCAGCCAGTGGGCCTGAAACCAAGGCTAATGATGTGTCCCTTTAAATCGCATTTTTCCAATCTAAGAATGATTTCATTGCCCTACACTTCAGCGCGTTAGGGGATGAAGTTATATGCCTGATGCAGACTAATTAGTTTGCCTATAAAGACTCAGATTCCTGCTCACCTAATATGAAAAATGGACAGCTGTGAAATGTGACTCCTGTCAATTGAATTAACAAAGCAAATCTATATTAATCTTTGCTATTATAGTATTACACGAATGTGTAATACCCAGCTAAACTTGTTACAAATCCTACTTTGGGTAATTGCCTGTCATAAAGACACTTATTACAAAAATCACACTGAGGTATCTGTATATGCAATGGGTTACGTTCATCGGGGACCCTTTTTTTTTTTTTGCAATGGAGTTTCTTTGATTGGTCAGTCTGGCCTGTTATGGAAGCTTGTTTCTGCCATAGAATAAAAAATAGAGGTAAAAAAGTCAGAATTGTGAGTTAATGAGTCGCAATAACCTTTCTTATTTTTTTATTCCATAGTGAAAATGGGTTTCCATAGGTTGCATGCTTGTGATAGATACTTTTAATCAACTATGCATTAGCAAAAGTACATTACGTAAGATCTGACATTGGTCTTATTGTATAAACAAGCACACAAGCTGACTGATGCATAATCTTAAGTCTAGACGGACTATTTTTGGAGTCATAGTGGAAAACAGAGACCTGCAGTGTCTCAGGGGAACACTTGCTCTGTTTCATGAATGAACAGAGACACGATGTGTATAAACAAAGCTCTAGTCTATGGACAGAGCAGCTAGCGGACAAAGGGAAACTGAGGGAGCAGGAAATAGAGGGAGAGAAAGAAATAAAGAGAGATTAAATTAGGAGTATTAAATAGGGCTGTCAAGATGTAGTAGCATGTTTACATACACTAACAATTAAAAATAAATTATAAAATGAAAAATATATATATTTAAAATTTTTAAATATTTTTGTAATATTAATATAAAAAGAATTAGTTACAAATTAAAACAATAATAATATATTATTTATTAAATTAAATAATATTACATTTGGGGACATTTCTCAGCAAATATATTTTGATTAACATTATCAAACAATCATATTAAAATATATTTAAAATTATTATTTTTTAAATAAATGTTTTTTTAATTTACATTTTTGACAGTCCTACTATTAAAATAGGAGTGTAAGAGAGAGAAAAAGAAGAGGTGAGGAGAAACGGATGATTTTGAAAGTGGGCAGCAGAAGCTTTGAATCTGGCGACGGTTAGATGGGGGGCAGGTCAGGCTGCTACGTGGGCAGGATGTGGCCTAGTTCTCTGCAGTGCTCGAGGTTCCTACCCCAGAGTGCTTTATATCTTAACAGGCCGTAACAGGCCGTAACTCTGCAGCTCAGTGTAGCTGCTGTCTAAGGCGGTGCAGTGAAAGGCCTGAGCGGCCCGCGCAGACACCTTCATTCTGTGGGACTCTGTTCTGGACTTGTAGCAGAACTCCACCAGGGCCACCAGCATGGCCAGACCCAGACCGCCGATCAGAATGTAGAAGACCCCAGCCACATTGCTGAGGCTAAGAGCACTGGTCTTGTCCTACAGGAGAAGGAAAAATGTCTTAGATGAGAGTTACTTTATAAAATGTTAACAAATTCACACGGACAAAGACAACAGAAGCACTCCTATACATTACATATACACATTTATGCATTCATCCAAACATCTAAACATATACATTGAATAAAGCTAAAATGAGAACTATCTTGAGCAATGTTGCAAATGTAAAAAAATACTGTGGCACCAAATGTAGCACTATAATTATTTGCTTAAAATGTTTCCTGCTCCTACATGACCTACATGAATATATCATGAATATAAATATTTAGTTTCTGTTTTGCTAAAACAACCATTTTTTTGACTGCTGAACTTGCATTATTGCTAAATGCTATTCATAAAGCAATATTTATTATGAAACATCCAATTATGTTAACTTATGTAACTAATATAAATAATATAATCTTATTAATAAATACTTTTATTCAATACTAATAATGTCATTTAATATTAATAATAAATACTATTATAGTATTAACTAGTACATCAAATTATATAAATGTTAATACAATTTAAATTAATATTATATAAAAATAACTAATATTTTAATAATAATATAAAACTGATTGGTTAATATTATAGGTTAAACACGTTAAAATATGTCACAAATTGTCATGTAGGACTCATTTAAAATGAGGAACATGCATTCATGCACTAACAAAGGCAGTCTGTGTTCACCTTCGACTTCGACATCTTCACTAATTTACAAGCTACTAAACAATCACATACAGTATCACAGCTGCAAAAGACTATATTAATGGTTGGCACCCATGCAGCCCAGGTCATGAATCTAAGGAGATTTGGATTTGTACTTAAAGGGGTCATATGATGCTGCTAAAAAGAACATTATTTGGTGTATTTGGTGTAATGAAATGTGTTTATGTGGTTTAAGCTCGCATCATATGACCCCTTTAATCAAAGGTGATATAATATAATATTGGTGTGGAACCGGTTCTCTAAGAAAGGTACATAAGGGAGGTGTGGTGTCGTCTGTGTGTGCCATGCAGGTGGGTTTGGTGCTGTGGGGGTGCTTGGCGGCTGGGGCCTATGTCTAAGCACAGACAGCTGTCCACTGGCTTTGCATCCAAATACATGCACACTCCAAGAGCAGACAGGAGGGAGAACACAGAGGCTGAGGACCATAAGGGAGGCTTGACTCTTACGGATGATCAGAGCAATATGACCAGTCTCTCTCCAGAGCTCCATTCAGAACACCAGGCTATTTTAAACAAAGTGAGTGTATCATGCAATGACTCACCCAGTCTATAATAATGGCCTTTCTCTTCACCGCTCCTGGAGCTAGATATACTATTATTTACACTTGAATTAAAAATATAAAATGTATTAAATTGTATAAAATGTATGAATCTATTATAAACATACACCTAAAATCTGTAATTTATGACAGTACAAAAATAATGGTCAGAAATGTTCTGAACAGTATACTAACATTATACCTGTTTAGTGCATAATATACATACACTACAAGTTTTAAGTCATTTTTTAAAAAGAAATTAATACTTTATTTATGGCAAGGATGGATTACATTTATCAGAAAAGTGACAGCAAAGACTTTTATAATGTTACAAAAGATTTCTATTTTAAATAGATCTAAGTTATTTTGAACTTTCTATTTTTCAAGGAATCTTGAAAAAACTGATATAGTCATATTATATGTACAGTCCTTGAATGTATCAGAGATTAGGATTATAATTTTATTGATTGATTATTATGGATATATTCATTTGTATGCTAAAGTTGATCTATTTACTTATTTTGTATTGTATTTATAATTATGCTTATTATTATTTTTCTATATAGAGGAAAGGGGTAATGTGGGAGAATAAATGTACAGTTTTGCAATTGTATGAAGCTCTTTGTTAATGCTTTGTAAAAAAATGACAAATAAATAATAATAATTAAAATATATATATATTAAGCAGCACAACTGTTTTGAACATTGATAATAAGAAAAGTTGCTTGCGCACCAAATCTGCATAACATGTTTTCACACAAAATTGTATAAAATAACAAAATTTTAATAAAGCAAAATGGCAGTTTCTACTACTAAAATGTGTCCTCTGACATCCCAAATGAAAGAATACAACACTGGAGAGAGAGTAAGAGCCGCCCATGTCCAGATTCCTAACTGAACCTTCTGGAAGGGTACTGAGAGGGCTAAACTGAAGGGAACAGAGCAGGACCAAATATGTGAACTGACCTTTCTTCCGGAGTCCTTGCTTCCACACTCCCCCTTATCGTACCACCATTTGTTTTTCAGTTTGTCTAAGACGGCTTGCTCACTGAGTTTCAACACCGCTAGGTTAACTGGGATTCTTCAACCAGGAAAATAACATAAATAACATTATCCATGTTATTTTATGTTATTCAGCACACATTAAACACATACCCATCAATATCAACTCAATTGTTCTGTTTCTTTTTCTTTTTTAATTGACTGCACACATATCAGAAACATGTTGGTAGTTCATTGTAAAAGTGATATGGGTTAATACTCCATCTAGCGATGCTTCCTTGCTCCCTGCTGCAAGATGTGTATTATAATATCACTTTGGGTAACCGGCAGACCGCAAACACTCCACCTGGAATAATGTGAACGTGGTCAGCTATTATTGACCAGTTGCCATGATATGCCATAATTTGATCAAAATGTACTTACTATTTATTAATCAACGAAAATGTGTAAGTAGTAAGCTCAGTTTAGGACAGATTGTTTCGGTCTAGAGTGTTTAGTCGGCGTGAGTTGCCGGTTACCCCCCCATGGTAGTGGTGGTTTTACCCGCTGGGTTTGTCACATTGGGGCTGACCTTGGAATCACCTCCTCCGCTGCCACACTCTCCCTTGTCGTACCACCATTTGTTTTTCAATTTGTCCAACAGGCCTTGTTCATTCAGTTTTAACACTGCCAGGTTTACTGGGTTTCTTGAAACGATAACGAAATAATATTTTGGTCAGTGTCAGCCCAGATAAACCATTTCAGAGACAGCGTGATGGGAAAACAGACTCAGACTGGTTTGAACACAACAGCCACTGCTCTATGTTGGTTGGAATGTTAAATGCATGGCATCTGCAGTGGTTTTGTCCTGAGTCTGTATATAAAGTATGTTAACATGTACATTAATGGAAAACAATGCTTTTGTTAGTGGCCTTTGTGAAAGACAGGTTTTATAAAGCCAGGAACAAGACTTCTTTAGATAGAGAAGGAGAAAAAAAGATGTCCTTAGTGTTTACTGTCTGCTTTTGGCTCTTCCCTTTTGGTGAATGTGACAATATGAATCGAAAACAACAGCCTGGAGACGTTAGATGAATTCTTACAGGGATAGTTCACCCCAAAATAAAAACTCACCCGTAGATCAAATTCTTTCTTTCTTTTCTTTCCTTGTTCTGTCAAATACAGAAGGAAATGGCAGAATGTTCACGCACACAGTGAAAGTGAATGGTGAACAAGGACTTTTTAAAAAAATTACCACAACAGTTGTTCATACTGAATGACTGTGCACTATTTTCCAAGTCTTCAGAAGTCGTGCATTGTCACAAATCTCAACTACAGCTCTCAAAACTAGCATAGATTCTTGTTTGTATAAAATGTGGATTTTAACAAGTTAATAAACAAGTTAACATGCAATACAATCTATGTCTGTCATGCAAGAATATATGACATGAATATGCCATTTTAGAAGAGTGTGAATGTTCGGTAACACTTTATTTTGATGGTCCTCAGATATTCTGTTGACTAATAAGTAACTTTGCAACTATACATATCAACTAACTCTCAGAGTATTTGTAGGCTGTCTGCTTAATATCTGCTAACTTTACTTTGATGATCTCCAACAGACATTCTACTGACATGTTGACTTATTCTACTCACCCTAACCTTACAGTCTACTAATACTAGGGTGACCATACGTGCCATTTTTACGGGACACGTCCTGGCCAGGATTTCTATATTGCCTAAAATATCCAGGTTTTGGTTGTTTGCGCTGCGCAGACTGATCGGTGTATGACATCCGTGAGAGCTATAGAGAGAGCAGACGGCTCCTTATGCTTTCCAATCGCTCTCGTGGTACTTTAATGTCATACAATGATCAGTCTGCACAGAGCTGCTTCAAGTCAAATGAACAAATCTAATCTGTACACGTATTTGCATCACTTTGACCGTTCTCTGTAGATCCCATCTTCTCACGCGCCATGATTGGTTGATTATGTACAATGCCTGCACATTATTGGTCAAGCTACTTTCCGATCATTACCTTCAGCAAGTATGAAAACAGGAAAATAAAGCCAAATATCGAAATCCTGGCCAGGATGTGTCCTGTAGAAATGGCACGTATGGTCACCCTAACTAATACTCTACTAATGCTCTAATGAGAGTTAGTTGACACGTAGTTGCAAAGTTACTTATAGTCAAAATAATGTCTAAAGGAGACCATCAAACTAAAGTGTAACCGAATGTTCTCTAGAACCTGGAGCATTATATTAGAGGTAGTCTCAGCCTCAAACGTCACGCCAATTGACCGTTAGCTGAATTTCTGATGCATAAGGCACACAAAATTGGAAACACTTTGTAGTTTCAAAGTCTTCATCTGATTGGTTGGATTCTACACGATTTCTGCGAGACGTGTGTCACATTCTTTAAGTGTCTGCCTGGAAACAAACCCGTCGTGACGCCAATCCCCCTCATGGTGTCAGGGATTCATCACAGTCACTTCAGTCACCATCCAGGATAATTACCCGATCACAGTCACCTGAGTTCTGATCACCCGCACCTGCTGTCACCAATCAAGCCACACTACAAATACACACACAGCACAGTCACTCACTGTCCGGTCTACCGTTCACTCCTATGAACTTCTCTGGACTCTCTCTGCCAAATTCTCCTAGAACGAATTACCTGCTGTTCCTCCCGCGATCCTCCAACGACTCCTTGGAAACTGTTCCACGATCTCCAACGTAACCGGCATCCGATCCTCACCATCAGAACTCAGATAAGCACCCTGGAACCATTCACTGTGTTGACACTCACCTGCATTTAACACACCTATTCCAGTCATCCCCTTACCCAGTCAATAAACCATCCTGATTTGCACTTACCTGTTGTGTCTGGCCTTGCTTTGTGACACATGGAAGAAGAAAGCTGCCATGTTTAAAATTGTGACAATAAGTGCTTTTCAGGACCAACTAAACGCTGGGTTTTCAAAAGTATGTCAAGTTCACATCACCATTGTTGCAGTAAACTAGCACAATGTTCTTGAATGAATAATTTATTAGATGCACGTCATATGGACTACATTTATGGTGATTTTTGCAATTTTTGGAGCTTAGTCACCATTTACTTTCATTGTTTTGAAAGAAGCAGCATGAACATTAAACTAAAGTTGTCTTAGCTTAAAAAAAGCAATATGAAAAGGGTTTGACCAACATAACAGTAGATGATGACAATTTTTATTTTTGATTTTAATTCCCCTGCCCCACATGACTGATCTGAGGAACCACATCTAAAGCATCTCTCTTTTCATCTGTTTTCAACTTCTTCTTCATCCTCAGGTCTTGAACACCACATACAGTTCACAGGCACAAACGTACATCTCCTCACGACCCATATAACCGGCTGGCCGATCTGCGTCGCGAGCAAATGTCGTCTGCAGCTCTGCATGTGTAGGAAAGTGATTCTCTGGCTTGATAAAACCCAAGAATTCTTTCTAATCCCAGAAGTACCAGATAGAAAGAAGTCAGAGAGTGTCTCAGGAATGAGGAACAAACAGCTACATTCAGTTTGATGAGCATTTGCATCAGGAGGTGGCAGTGCTTTGGGTGAGATGATTTTATTGACTAAACTAAGAGAATGGGTACAGATGGATAGAGATAAAAGGGCACACACATCAATCTTTAGGGCTGGCGCATCTTGACTGCAAAACAAACCGATTTAAGGTATCAGTCGGAGATAAGACAAGGAAAATGTGGAACAGCTGTCGAAATGCACCAAAACTGATTATTACTTCAGTCAATAAATTAACATATAAAACACAAAGTGAAGTAAAAAGTAAAACAAGTTCAAAAGCTTAATTAACATCTTCTTGGTTAAGAAATTGTTCATTAAAGTGTGATGAGGCTAGCAGACCGTAACATATCAGATAGTGAGGTGTAAAAATGATCTGTATTAAAGGCTCTAATCAGTGTCATTAAAGCTACATTTACATTGCAATGTTTAATGCATAGATTTCACATCCAATTTTTTGTCATGCTGTTTAAATAATAATATATGATAAAAGTTGATTGACAGTGTAAATGCAGCCAAAAAGTCAGTGAAGGTACATGGAGAATTATAGTATATTTTGACAACTGCACCACATGGTTAGTCCAGCAAATCATAACTCAATCTAGATGTTAATCTAGACACAATCTAGGCATAAGATTCTCAGTGTCTACCAATTTTGACAGAGAGAGCAAATTCTCCCATTGTCTTCCATGTGATTAAATCACACAGTAGATGCCCATATAGCATATACTGGTACTTGTATGTGTCAGTATGGGAGTCGCTCTCTCTCAAAATGAGATATACACTGCACAGCTGGTAACTCACCAGACACACATTTTCAAACACATTTCACTCTTGCTGTCACAGTAATGGCTAGCTAGTACTGAATTTAATTTGAGTCCTGCCCTAGGTAGCAAGATGGAAGTCAGTCATTAACATCTTGTATCCGATGTCTCTCTCCCACTCCATCCACGCTCTAACCCAGTTCACTTTGCTATAAGGTGACCCAAAAAATGACTGTACAATTGCTATGAGGTCGTTTCCCCAAGGAGCTTATCTTATTAGAGAGAGATGGAGTTATTGAGGTTATTTCATCAGCTCCAAATTGCCCTTGCGAGGCCCTTTGCACTGCAATGAATGTAATATCATGTGGGCCATGGTGTATTAGTCAGATGGGTACATTCAAGCACAATAAATGTGATGTTAATGATGGCGGCATACAATTGAAATAACAAGTGTTCACCTTATATTGCAGAGAATATAAAAGAAACGCGTTAATGTCGACATTCATCTTCAGAAGTGGCTTGCATAAGAATAACAACTGATTGCCCAATTTCTCTCATGCGCAAGTCACTCTGTGAGAAAAAAGCTTTTGTAATTTGTAATGAAGGAGGAGAGAAATTGAAATTAGCATTTGGCAAACCTATAGCTTCAAAGAGCCTGTCATGAATAATGTCTGAGCCGTCTCAATGGGCTCTGCCGAGTGGCGCTGCTCTTTAATGAAAGGACGGTGAACACACGTGTTTCCTAAAGAGCTTCTGAAGAGGGTGCATCATTTTTCTGCCGTTTCTTATGCAAGCGCTTCTGGTGGAGTGTGCTGAAAACCCCCTCAAGCAACATGAGGTACGAGCGGGATTTTGAACAGCTCCACACACAAGTATGTACACCCACACAACAGCATGTTCCGTTATAGCAGAGGCTGCTTAGTACAGTACTTCCACCCTCGCCCCCTTCGTTCAAATGATGACTTATTTAATGATGTCACGTATAACCATTAAAAAGTCCTTAAAAAAAGAGAAACCGAACAGCCGCACCACTTTGGCAAAAACCTGCATCTTATTCATAAACCATCCGCAATCCAGGTGCTAAATGTGTTTTTGGCGATGTGCAGTGAGTAAGTCATTCTCAGCACAAACATGTTTTTTTCTCTGTAAACTAAGCTTGTTATATAATGTGTCTTATTTGCAAAACTCAGCGATATTTCCCTGCAATCGTGTCAGCAAAAATGAATCAAATGATGGAGAAGAGCACATATAGACTATGCAGTGTACTCAAGCACACTTGGCATTTTAAAGAGCTGATTTAGGGGTCTGGATTGCAGTGATGGAGTGATGCTGTACAGATTCAGTAAAGTACGCCAGATTGCATTAGTTTGCAGCGTTTCCTTCATAACCTAGTACTCAGAACTGGCTTGCAAGATTGTGAAATGCAAGATGAAAATAGACAATCCAGTTAGCCAAGGTGAGCATAACCCCTTTAGTACTGTATCCAGCCTCTACCACAACTGAACCACCATCAGATGTTATTTTCATAATGGTTAAATCCTTACAGTTAGCATATATTGGACAGCTGACTTTACCTGAGAGGGGATCCTTTGGGGGTGGCGATGCCATAGCCTTTGGAGTCCAGGTTTCCTCCGACCTTCATAGTGTCACAGGGTTTGCGCTGCTCGATGTACTCGTTCATGGTGGACTCCAGCAGGTAGGCGTACTTCCCTTTGGATTTCCTCACCCGTATAACTCCTTCATCTGTGGTTTTCACAAACACTGAGGGGTCTGCAGACTTCATATAGGACCACATCTTCTCAAAGACTGCGATCTTTGACCTCTAAATGAGGAAAGAAAGTGAAATATTATACATTTACAAATATACTTTGAAGATAACACTTCATGGCTCCTCTTACCCTGAAGAACTCTTTGGTGGAGCCGGCATCTAGAGTCCCATAAGCAATCTCAGTCTGTTTGGCCAGATCCTCTGCACTCTCGATGGGTGACACCATCCTCTCCACTGTGAGAAAAGCAGCTAGGTTGGCTGTGTATGAGGAGATGATGATCAGAGTGAAGAACCACCACACACCACCAACGATACGGCCAGAGAGTGACCTGTGGAAACATGCAAGTGTACGTGAATGCAGTTATACACATATACAGCGGCCTCAATAAGTAACTTAAGTACACCTAAAACACATGTGTTTATATTATAAAACCAAACATCAAACCAAATAGCATTTATTTCAAAGAAATATAGTACAGTAGATGTACAGTACAGTGCAAAATGAACTATGTAAATCCTTAGCAAATGTAAAAATGTATATACATTTTTTGAAGTGTACATTTAATGGTATAACGCCTAAATTCCCTTACAGCATTTAAAATGACAGATTTTCGTTTTTAGTGTTTTATTTTTAATTTACACTAATGTTCAAAAGTTTAGGGTCGATACAATTTTTAAGTTGTTTCTGAGAGTCTGCATCAAATCTACAGTAAAACGGCAATATTTAGAAATATTATTACAATTTAAAATTTCTTTATTCTATTTTAATACATTTAAAATGTAATTTATTCCTGTGCTGAATTTTTAACAGCCATTACTCCAGTCTTCACAGTCACTTGATCCTTCAGAAATTAGCCATTTCAGTCATTTATCGGTTATCAGCCATAACATGAACATAATTATCAGTTTATCAGCCAGACTTTTATTCAGGATGAGCTGAATATCTTGTATCTGTTCTGCTAAAATAATTCAGAGGAACTAATGGAAATCTCATGCTCAAATGGAGATCCATTATGAGTTTATCAGGTGAACTCATTCAAAAAAATCAAATCCCATTCTGTGGAGCACTGAACATTTTCCACATCCTAACTGTATAACAAACGCTGGCCTGCGTGTGTGTGTAGCTTCTCCATGCACATGTTGATGCTTACAGTGGTTGGAGGTCTAGTCTGTTTGATACACTGCTCTCTGTCTCCACTCAGCTATAAACTCTTATTGAAATGTGCTGAAACGAGATAAGGCCCATCACAAAGCAACTCACCAGCAGAGCATAAATCTCACTTTTAGAAAGTTGCCAGTATGTTAAATGAATATATGTATATTACTTGCCAGGGATTAATGGCGATGAGAGCACTCTGCCGCCACTGTAATTGCACTTTAACCAATAATGAAAAAACAAAAACAAAAAAAACACAAAAAACAAAAAAACGGATTTGTCCAAATCCCCAAGGATGAGTCTCTCTCTCTTGCTCAAGTGAGTCTAAGCAGCACACAACAATGATGTGTGGAAAAGGTTCCAAGGAAAGTAGTTGTTCGATATGTGTGGTGGAACAGGAAAAGCTGCTCAGATAAAACACATAAACAAAAACAAACGCACGGTTTAATCATTTAAGCTATGAGGGAGGCAGAACCAGTCATGATGAAAGGCTGACGAGATTGCTATAAACAGAAATATAAAAAGGCAAGAACCTGTGAACCCTGTGAATGTGCAGTGATTGTCAAAAGAGTGAATAAATGTGTATTTAAGAGAAAGAGCATAACGAATATTTGATTTTATTCTCCAAGAACTGGATCGAGAGATCTCCGGTCACAAATTCCAATTTCACAAGGTTAAAAAAGGAAGAACAATTTCACCCCTGGCCAAATCCTGGCCAGAACAATATTAAACAAGAATACTTTTTAAACATCTCTTAGTTTCTGCCAGACCTTTGGGGTTGGGCTCTAATCCTATGACCTGAATGAAGCTCAGGCAGGCATACGAGATCAGTTTAACATCTCTGAGGGAGTTCTAGAAGGTCTACCTGCAGGACTAGAAGGCATAAACAAAACCAAGGCCGCTCTCCCCTGAGTTCCTGGCAGCCGGGAGGCATAATCTTCTCTCTCTGCTGGAGTAAAGACCAGGGTTAACTGTGTATATGGTGAATCCACCTTGACAGAGGGTGTTCCAGGATAGTCAACAGGTCTATTGAGATTGATTTCAAAACCCGAGACTCTCATTCATGTCTATTTTTCATTTCCATGTCCTCTCATTGTGTGAAATGTGTTTACAAATATAGCTGTATACAGAAAGCTCTGTAAGCACCTAGTGTAGGATGGGAAATGTATTCACTGAATGGTTTAGTACACAGCAGTATTATAATGTAATGATGCTGGTAAATCAATATTCAACGTGACCGAGCTACACCGTAAAAATGATTCATGACAGGACGTGCCGAAGTGTGTTGAGTTAGTGCGAAACTGGTCTGATGAAGATGCTGATGTGTTGTGTCTGCTATTTATTCAGCCTCATAATTCATATTAGCTAATTACCCTTAAATACACGATACATATTCTGACAAATACAGCATGCCATATTTACAACCGCCAAATAACAAGATAATCAAAAGAGAAAGCATACTGAAGTACATTTATTTGAGATAATAAAATGGATGATTCAATACTAAATGATGTCTTTGATTAGTAATTTCAGTAGTCTCCATATTGTGATTTAATAACTGCTTGATAATTGAAACACTGGAGAATGCTGCACACAGTAAACGTGACACATCTTACACTTTGCACTGACAAAAGATGAAATAAAATAGATGGGAAAACTATTTTACTTCTAAAATGAAATAGTTTAACTATTTTATTAGAGATTAAAAACTTAAACCTAAAAAAATTCAAATATTAGAAATTTTGATGTTATAACTAAAGAAAAACAGGTTTAAGCTAAGGCACTAAAATGACTAAAACTGAAATAAAAATAAATTAAAGCTAAATTGAAATATTTAACAAAAAAACAAACTAATAAAAATTACAAATGTTTAAAGGGGTCATATGACATTGCTAAAAAATAAAATTATTTTGTGTATTTGGTGTAATGAAATGTGTTTATGCGGTTTAAGGTTAAAAAAACACATTATTTTCCACATACTGTACATTATTGTTTCTCCTCTATGCCCCGCCTTTCTGAAACGCGTCGATTTTTACAAAGCTCATCGGTCTGAAAAGCGAGATGTGCTCTGATTGGCCAGCTATCCAGTGCATTGTGATTGGCCGAATTCCTCAAGCGTGTGACGGAAATGTTACACCCCTTACCATACTGTGATGCTGTGTCTCTGGAGTGACAGATCGCTGTAGCGCCTCAGTTCAACAGACTCAGCAGCGCATAGCGCACATGAACTGATCATCTCATCTCCTCCACATTAACACCAGTTTCAGCACAAAATAATCATTACTAAACATCCGAAGGTAAGTTAAAAGAAAGAGTACAACTCTACAATCCGTATCCTGTCTCATGTAATCGCTCAATCAGTTTTTCAGCCGCGCAAAGACGTCAATATAGCGGCTTGCAAACAATGTCACATAACGTCACATTTACCTCATAAAAACATATTCGGTGACCATAAACTCATTAGTCAGATAGAAAAATAAACTGTAGAGAGGGGCATTTAACATATTCATTATACATTTTACTGTTTTTCAATGTTTAATTTGTGTTTGAATAAATCCATCAAATTTTTATGACAGCCATTATGTTTATATATATATATATATATATACAAAAAAAAACTTATGTAATAAGAAATATTATGTAATTGTAACTTTATTATTTAAAAATCTTCATTAAGTGTAATTTAAAAAAAAATAAACGAAGTAGAAATATTATTATGTAATTGTAACTTTATTATTTTAAAATCTTCATTAAGTGTAATTTTAACAAATCAGTCAATTTTAACCTTCAGTATTATAGTAATGTAGTACCAACTGACTCTTGTGTATATTTTACAGCAGATTTTTTTACTTGAGAAAATTTGGTATGTACTGTACCTGATATATATCCAAAATAATCGATACTGAATCGAATCGGTAATCGAATCGAATCGCAAGCTTGTGAATGAGAATCGAATCGAATCGTGAAATTTGTGTCAAAACCCAGCCCTAATGAAAACGTACTTATAGGCTGCGAGTCAGCATTATTTGTCAGTATCATAGACTTGTGGTCAGCATGCGCGCCGAAGGGGAAACAGGGGAACTGAATTCACCAAAACACCGGCTTTGTTGGCTACTCTCCCAGAAAACAGTCCTCATCCTCCGTAAAATGCGCTGCACACATCTGAATATTTGGGTTGAATTGTTCTGGAACAGTGTTGCAAATACAACTTAACCACTTATTTCTAGTTGTGTCCTCTTTTGGATGACCAAACAAAGTAGTTTCGCTTTCACAACGAAACACACAGCGTCTCCACGACATGGCGGCGGCGGCAATAACAATACTACAGCGAGAATAAAAGTTACACCTTCTTTCTTTGCATGAACATTTGGGCGGTGTTATGCAAATCTTCCCACACAGTGATGTAGACATGTGGGGGCGTGTTTAAACGAGGCGTGGACGAGTCTTAACTTTAGCCTTTGCAACTTTAGGGATCTTATCTATTCATGAACAGCTTGTAACACTCCAAAGAGAAAGGAAAACTTTAAATCGCATCACATGACACCTTTAACATTATTAAAACTTAATGTTAAATTAGAATGAAAACTGAAAATATAAAAATAAAAGCTAATTCATAATCTTAATAAATACTATAATAGTATAAATGATCCTAAAATAACACTGGTAACTATAAACTCATTGCATGTTACACAATGATTAAAAGATATGATGATAAAAAGATTAGAACTAAAATTAATATATTTAAGTATTCATATTTTAATGCATTTTAAAAAATCTGTAATTATTTTTTTTAATATAAAATTTTCTTGATTTACACAAGCACATTTATACAGAGATACAGGGACCCACAGTTTTTGAGCAATAATCATATATTTAAAAAGCTTTGTTTGCTTGGCCACAATGCAAAGAAAAAAATGTAGCCGGCAGTGTCAAAAAAAAAAAAAAAAAACTGCTTTAAGCTCAGGCAGAAGCCTTTGCCAAATGGCTGTATCAGCAGAATAAATGAAAACGCAATTAATGCATGGTAATCCTTATATAGCCGGTGCCCGCTTAAAGTATGTGCATTTTAAGCAAATCAGTTAATCACCTAATTAATATTCATGAGCCAAGCTAATAATGTTTATGTTTCCCTCCCAGTTTTCAGATCATTCTTAAACCCATGCAAAACGTCAGCGGGCTGTGAAAGTCAAACTCTGAAAATATACCACAGGCAAAATGTGTGCAAGAGGCTTGGGCACCAGAAATTCAAAGCTGGCAGAGGGAATTGCAGCTCACAGCTCTGATGTTGTTTGACAGCTTTAGCCAGGCACCGTTTGAGTGGTGTGAAGCTGACACACACTGATCTCATTCCTGGTCATATGTCAAAATCTCTCCGTGCTTAAATCCACACCACCGCCTCATCTTCCTCACGAGGTCAGTATTTACGCTCTGCTTGTATGGAATGAGACGATTATGCAAATGTAGTTTACAGCAAACGACTGCAATTAAATGAGAGAAAAACTGTGAGAGGTTTCCCTAATGTCTGCATAATATGCTCATTTCTCAAGCACATGTATGTGACTCTGTATGAAACTGCTGTGGCTTATTTGTGCACTTTTAATTTCATAAATCTCACAGATCTTTACAAAACAAGCTTAGCTCAGAGTCTCGTATTTAGATGGATGTGTCTCATGAAATCCATTGCTGAGATAAAACTACCCTCCTGTGTTATATAAATTATAGCCATCATTTTCTGCACTTACCCTGTTCAAGATAACTAACTACTGAAGGTGGCACAGATATCGACTCTCTCTGCAACAACACACACAGTACACATCTAGAACCAGCATTAGACACAGTATGCATCTACAAAACACAAATCACCCTCCGATAAATCATAGCAACCAATCTCTGTAATGAAAACCATATGGCCTCATGTAAATTATGACTTTTTACACACACTAATAGAGCACATAAACGGGTTTAAATACATATGTTTCATTGACTTGTCAGCTAATGACATGTTCTATACTGAAATCTATCCCTCATGCATTTTCACAATTTCATTAAGACATCTTTTACATTTTCATTACTCTGTATGTTTGTTAAGCAAATTTCTTCCACTGTCTGGTTCACTGTAGGTAATTTCAGGTTTTATTATCCTTGTGAGGACATTTGGTCCCTATAATGTAGGCTAAACCTGCCTCACACACACACTCACACACGCACGCGGATGGTGGTACTCAGTCAGCAGCGCTCTCACACTGTGAGCTGTGCCACTCCAGAGGAAACACCCATGTCTTTCAGCGTTGCCATGGCAGCACTCTCTTCTCTCCAAACAGGCAGCTAAGATGGGTTTTGTCACCAAGCAGCTTTCTGTCGACAGTGAACTGACTGAACGCCGTCTACGGCCAGCATGCATCTGTGTAGCATGGAGAAGCTCACTGTTTGTCCGCTGTGTTTTCTCTTTTCATCTGTCTCTGTCATTGAATTGAATATCTGTTATTCTATCTCTGAACTGTCTCTACCAAAGTCCCACACAGAAATGCTTTTTTTTTTTTTTTTTTTTTTTT
>NW_015552549.1:603890-610837 GCF_001515605.1 Sinocyclocheilus anshuiensis
GAAATGTTTTTTTTTTTTTTTTTTTTTTTTTTTTTACAGGTGAGGATGTAAAGCAGATGACTATACTGAATATCTAACATGTCGGTAACACTTTACAATAAGGTCTCTTTTTTAACATTAGTCAATGTGTTAAATTAGTCAATGTGTTAATAAACATTAACTAAATATTAGCTATATATATATATATATACAGATTCAGAGAATTTATTAAGCTTTGTTAATGTTAGCTAATAAAAATGCAATTGTTCACTGTTAACGTTAGTTCAGTGCATTAACTAGATTAACAACTTTTGATTTTAAAAAATTTTAATAAATGTGGAAATGAACATTAGCAATGAACAATAATTCTACAGCATTTAATAACCTTTGTTGGTTCATGTTAACTAAAAAAATTGAAGTCTGTAAATAAATACATACACAAAAAAGGTATGCTCATTCATAATTATACCTTGGTCCCTATAAAATATGTTTTATTTTTTCTCACGTTCTGTTTTATTGTTACCAAATTCTGTTTTTTCACTGTACAACAGTCTTTTATATTCCAAAGAAGAAAGAAAGTCATACAGGTTTGGTACATCATGAGGTTGAGTAAATCATTTTTGGATGGACTATCCCTTTAAGAAATGATATAACACATTCTATTGTGTATTATTTGATAAATATCATGAGCAAGAGTGCAGGATCAACCACTGTGTTAGGTTAATGCTAGATTGAAAATATAAGTTTGGGAAGGTAGAATGTTTCATAAAGTTATACATTTTGGGAATGTCTTCATGTAATTTCTGTTATTTCATTATCCGAAACAAGATAATAGCGCAGGAAGACAGTTGTTTCGTTGGAAATAAATGAGCTGATGTGAGGCAGATCATGAGCGGACACTGACTCAGGCAGTTTCTCTAAATAACTAATAAGGGATGTAACTCCTCAGAGAAAACTCAGAGAGAACTGCAAATCAAAGTCTAAGTGGAGTCCCCTAGGGACAGCTTCACTGAAGATAATTAAAAAGAAAACTGTTGCTGCTCCTGTTCTTACATGTATGTTCATTCTATCTCTTCAGGAGGCCTGTTGCACAACGCAGTTAGAAAAAACAGACCTCATCAAACTTTTATCTTCTCCTAAAAAGCATGTCTTGACAGTATCTTTTAATTCTGTCTTTATAGGTCTTTGACTATAACGCAATTAGCTAAAAGCAGCACTAAGAAGGAACGACAGTAATTTTAAGAGTTTAAATGAAACATCAAGGAAAACAAGCAAACGCCACAGTAGCATGAATATTACAATTGAAACGACATGCTGAAATTAAACATCAATCTGCATTGCCAAACAAATATAACTTGTCATAATAGATATAATGTGGGGGGGAAATATTTAATTACTTCTGAATCATTTCAGGAGTACAATATTTTACAATTCATTGTTGAATTCTTTGGATTGTTTGAAGCATCTAAAGTGACGGTAAAGACATTTAGGTTTAAAAAAAATGTGAATGTGATTCTATTGAACATTATAATTAAAGAATCCTTAAAAAATGTATCACAGTTTCCATAAATATTAAGCAGCAAAACTGTTTTCAACATTGATAATAATACAAAATGTTTTCGAGCAGCAAATCAGCATATTAGAATGATTTCTAAAGGATCATGTGACACTGAAGACTGGAGTAATGATGCTGAAAAAATTCAGCTTGGATGTCTATATTTAATTTATGTAATGCATATATTTTAGTACATATATTTTAAATTATAATGATATAATTTCAATTAAATTAAAAGTTAAATTAAATATTTTAAATGTAATTATAAAATATAATTATATATTTCACAATATTATTACTTTTACTGTATCATCGATTAAATAAATGTATGTATTTTTTATTTAATAAATTCCTTTCAAAAACATTTGAAAAATTTACATTAGATTGTGGGCACCTGTGTGAGGAGATAAACATTATCTTGAGAGGCTTGCATAAATTAGGGCTGATGGGGAGGTTTGAGTGACAGGTCTGACATTTGAACAGGGATTTTTTCTCCCAAAGAATAAATAGCACATGAATGAGCAAACCATAGTCTGACTGTTACCATCGAGCGGCCAGACCACTCACCATTCAACCCATCAGCGCTCATTAAACGGGAGGGCTAAGTGTGTATATTCAAACGCAGAAGATCACAGAGAGAAGGAGCTCTGACTACCTATGATTAAAGAAGCATAATGGAAGTTGTTAATGCTGCTGCCGCACTCGCTCTATCGTCCACTCTCTCCTCTCAGTACTAATTAAATGTCATCACACAATCAGAATCATGAATATCCAGTCAGGCATGGCTGCTCATCCAGCAGTGTCTGAGGTTACGTGTTCAAGACGGCAAAACATGTTCACCCGCAATGCGGACATGCCATCCGCGGCCCGTCTTCACTTGTTTATAGAACTTCAGTGACATGGAGAGAGAAGTATAATCACTACAACATTGTCGATTCCACTCTGCAGAGTCTGAGTCATGGCGAGAAATGACAGGGAGAAATGACACAGTCTAATTAAGATCCTCTGAAGCCTCTCCATGCCCCATCACAGGAGACATCCACAGGAAAGCGGTGTGCTGCTCTCCCTCACACCACTGACATTTCAACACTGCTGAGACAGAACAATCAGTTCATACAGGAGCTCACAGAGACATACACTGTCTGTATGTTCTGATATGCTGGATGACAGACAGATTTATCACTGTGAATCAGTGCAGGTTAAGGTCATTTTCCATACCAACACAGCAAATTACTTGTAAAAAAATTGCACTGCATTGTGGGATAAGAGTGTAAGTCAATTGACCATTATGGTGATTATTTTTCTCATTGGCTGGGACTTTTACTTTTAATTATTATTTCTCATCCATTGTAATTGATGAGAAAGCGCTAGTCTGGCGGTGGTAATTAATGAGAGTATTATATACTGTATATAGTTATATTGATAAAATAATACTTTTATTTAGCAAGGATGCATTAATTTGATCAGAAGTGACAGTAAATACTTTTACATTGTTACAAAAATAATAATAAAAAGGAATAAATTGCATTTTAAAATATATTCAAATAGAAAACAGCTAAATTGCTTAAATTGTAATAATATTTCAATTTTACAGTATTACTGATAGATGCAGCCTTGATGGATAATAAACTTTTCAAAAACATTTAAAAATATTACGACTGCAAACTTTTGAATAGTAATGACTGTAACAAAACAATTATGGAGGAAGGAGGCTTGCAATACTGTTGTGGTTCTGCAGCAGTATTAATTTATTCATATTACAGTGCACACTGGGAACCAAAGTGACAGCATAGTGATGTGGACACCCAACCATTATGTCAGCATAAACTAACTTGTTTAGGACTGTCACTGTTAAACATTTGGCATTTGAGAATTCAAAAAGATTCATCAACACTTTGCTTTTGTTTTCGGTCTTGTAGACAAATCTGGTATCAACTGCAATGCCAAGAATTACATAATAATAATACTAACAGCAAAAAGTGAGCACTCATGTTATCCAAAGTGCACACTGCCATATAGCTGCAGGCGCTGCTGAACATAAAACCCACGCTAAAATGTCTGAGAGATGTTACCTGTGAAACTGAACTCATGATTTACTCATCACAGCTTAGATTCTTAATGACTCCCAGCCAACGTACCAATTTGTAATTATACTTAAAGTAGTAATTGTCCCCTCCAAAAAAGGAAGGGTATAATTATCGCTATGTTGATGGAATGATGTTCACAGGAAAAACTGCAAAAAACATTATATGAGCTCTGTTCCAAATCACAATGAGCTGCCTTCCTGTCTTCTGTCTACATAGGCAGCTGGCTTCTAAGGCAGCATTGTAACTGAAACGGAAGTGCAAAAGAGACTCGCTTTATGTCAGACTCCTCACATAAAATGCACAGCACACTCAACTGATTCCAAACTAATTTAGCATTAGCCTGCTCCTAAGCTAACAGTGATAAGTACACAAATCTTCTTGAAAACTCATTTTCAACTACTCTGAAATGATTCTATTGATAATTTTCAATACTGAATGAAATGTGTTCATTAATAATCTATGGTGGCCGAGAGAGCTCAACATGCTGCAACTTAAGAAAGCATATGCAAATAGAAAAAGCACCAGCAAATTAAGAGAACATCTTCATCAGTTTGACAATACATGGGCTGCAAACACTCACAACACAATCAAATAAAGAAACACGCTGCAAATACTCACAACACAACCAAATATAGAAATGTGCTGCAAGTAGCACAGACCACAACGGAAATGTTTCATGGGGACCCCAACAACCCTCACATAAATTAACCAGGGTATTATTATTATAAAAGTTACCATGGTTTAACTATAGTAACCATGTTTTTTTTTATAGTAACATGTACAGTATATACATATGTATTTTTTGAAATATATCAACAACAGCCACACATTTATACTGCCCCCCCCCTTTAAAAGAGGCTCACATATCAGATAGACATTTAATTATATTGCAGAACCTGGATATCTGTCTGTAATGTTAGCTTTAAGCATCAACTAGACTTAAATGTGTTGCCTACAGATGTGAAAGCTGTCTGGTGCCTGAACTCAGCCGCTGACATTTCTCTCTCTGAGACCTACTGCACTATCCCTCCCTGTGCCCTTAAAACCCACAGCCATTGACCTCATGTTGCCAGCTTCACCCCCTTTTAATTAGGATTTTAACTGGTGACCTTTGAGAGTCCAGTAACTGTGTAGAGAGAGACATTTCATCTCCGGCCCTGCGCACCAGTAGCACAGAGTAAAAGCGATGCAGCACTCATGGCACTTTAATCTGCCTTTCAAAGAGCTGCTGTCTTCCTCTCATTAGACACTGTGGCATTAGGCTTGTGTCCAGTCCAAGTGGATGTGCAGCTCTATCTAATCTTCAGAAATACTGCCATGTACCACAAACCAGCGGTGAAAATGAGAAATTGCTTAACTACAAACACAGTTTAGTAATCTGCCAATAGCGACACAACAGCAGTGCCGCTGAGAAATCACTAGACCCCAAACATTTAAAAAAAGATTTGAACATCTTCAGCATGTGAATCTATATGATTACTGTGAACCGTTGCGTCATTTGCAACTGAAATCGAAACATAAATGAGACATGATGAAAGAATCATCATAATGCAACACTAAAATACTATGGTGTAGCAGAGTAAGCCAGTAAAATAAACAACTCATAAACTAACAGAAGTAAATTGCTTCCCCTATCTTGTGTTTTGTGCCCAATCAAACTTTATGGTGCTTTGCTGTCACTTGGTAGAAGTCAAATTAGACTAATGCCAACATGGACAGGTTGCATGATATTCCCCTTATATGCAAAGAGCCATGAACAAAATTTGCAAAAATGTAGAAACCAATAAATAAACGTATTAAATTTTACAGACAATTCTCGTTCACACATTTTGGCATGGTACACATTTTCGCTGTTCAGTCACCAATTTATGTCCAATATGAAATCCTGAAGCAAAACCAGTTGCAAAAACACTGAATAAAAACAAACTGGCATCTCACCTGGGGGAAATATCACAGCCCTGCTGCATGAAAGCTCCCAATGAGAACCAGAGACTGTTGAAGATGCCAAACTCGTTGGTCTGCTCCTGACTCTGCTGGTTCTGGGTCTGCTGGCCCTGACCCGGCTGCGCGGATGACGAGGAGGGCTGGTTAGGGTTCTGCTCAGCTCCTTCCTCGCAGTCCTCTGCGTGCCACTCGTAGGGACTGAAGCGGCTGACTAGGAAAAGCACCACACTCACACCAATATAGGCAAACACAATACACATCCAGATCTCATAGGCCAGAGGGTCCAGGAAGGAGAACACACCAGGCTTGGACTTGGTAGGCTTTTTGATCATGATGGAGATGCCAAGGCTCATGAAGGGCTTGGAGAAATCAATGACTTCCTCCCTGACCAGGGTGATTGTCAGTGGGGCCACAGCTACGTCAGCTTTCTGCAGAAGAATATATAATGTTATTGCAATAACTACTAAATATATATTGTTAAATATGTAATTAAATTACACATGGACCCAGGAAAGGAAGAAGTCAGGACACAGGCCCGCTTGAGTCATTTTTCTTACTTGTTGTTTTTATTGGAAATAGGTATACTATAAATACAGAGTGGACTTTTATAACCTCTCAACCTCTATCTAAACACCTTTCCAGGAAGAATTTTCTCATTCTGTGTTATTATTACTGTGGTGAAAATATGAACCCTTTCGGTTCAATTACTGTAACCTCCTCTCATTCTGAATGAAGTCTGGTTATCTACACTAATGATTAGATTTCTCAGTACAGGAATGGTGATTAAAATGATTCAGATTTTAAAACCAGATGAACCAGGTAAAAAGCTATTGTGTTACTTGTGTTCTCTTGCACAGTCCTTAAAGCTTTGACATTCAGATCTGAGAAAATAAGATGTAGCACTTACACCATAGACAAGCTCTCCCACCATCCCATTCCACATCATGGTCTCAGGATCTCTGGCTCCATATTTCCCATCAGCCACTATCTTGAGTATGTAGTGGTATCCCACGTGTTTGGCTATCTCAGCTGCCAGTTCCACACAGTAACCTTCATACTTATCATTTCCTGTAAACTGCTCGTGGTTCTTCTTCAGCATGACATATGGCGATTCCTAGTCAGGACACACAGGTAGACAGCCATATACAGTGGACAACAAATATTTACAGTATGCTTGTGTAACAGACCTGATATTCTAAACTAAAAAATGTCTGAACAATTTTTTATTATTTTTTATTTTGTTATATAATATTATATTATTACATTTTTTGACAATTTATATAAAATTATATATATTTATATTTTCTGATTAAAACAGTTCATACTAAAAATACATACTATAAATACAGTATAACACAAATTATACATATTATATATATATA
>NW_015552549.1:610971-613412 GCF_001515605.1 Sinocyclocheilus anshuiensis
ATATATATATATTATACATATGACGTATGTATAATATATTTCATTTAAGACAGACATGGGAAATAAGATCAAAATCAACTGAAGGCACTTTGTACCAGATGATGGGAGAAATTTAGATTTAGTCTAATCCAGTAGACACAGACACAGCACTATAGAAAGCATATTTTGAGACAAATAGTGGGTTGTTACTTAAGACATGGTGAACTTGACAGGTTTATTTTCAGATGCCTTATTCTTGAGTATGAGGGACAGACCTGGCAATCAACTGTGTAGAAAGTGTAGGGTGATTCTATTTTTGGAAGGTCTGTAATATGAATTAACAGTTCGATTGTGATATTTCAGAAAGATTGGACATCCTGAGGAGATTACAGCACAAACGGCACCTGCGGTCCTGCTGACAGCTCACTCTGTAACAGGACTTTTCTAAGGAGCTCACAATGAACAAATAACATGAGAGCGTAAAGAGGAAGGAAAGAAAAAAAGATTGGGCTGACGTAAAGAAAAGCATAGGTTTGAAACTAAAAGCAAATAGAACCACAGAGATGTACTGCTTTTTCCCTTTCCAGAAACAAACGTCAAGCCTTGAAACCCCTGATTACCATATCTGCAAATGCTTCAGTATAACAAAACTTTTGAATCCAGCTGTGCTGCAATGCATCTTAGAAACAGACAGTGCACACTGGCAGTGCATTTCCTGCTAATGCAGACCTCCATAATGGCCTACACGCTGTCTTTCAGAGAAAAAGATCATTTTTAGAGCACCCGTGGTGATATTCCCAGCTTCTCTGATAAACAGTCTCTGTAGGACAAACAGCATAGCTCAGACTATTTCCTGCAATCCATCCCATTCCCTTGTGAGCGCTTAGCCCCTAACTCACACCGATGATCCATTACTGCTTTTTTTGTCCTATCACCAATACCCCCCACACATCCTTCCATCAGGAGGCTGGTCCACTCACTCTGCCCTTTCTCTGGCTGGGAACGAGACGGGCAGTCCACATATGAAAGGTTAATAAATGCCCTCTGAAGCCTAACTTGCTAGAGAATTGCTAAAACGCAGGCTAAGCCCAAAGATCTGCCGAATGAGGATAAAGAAAAGGAAAATTAACCTTTTGTCCACTGCTGGCAATTCAATCCAAGGTTCCCCTTTAAGTATAAGATGAAAACTGTGGCTGAAGGAGCAATAACGACTCATTTATAGACAGAGAACAGAAGAGCCTTCATGCTTTTATCTGCACAGCACAATATTACCATCTTAATACTGAGGGATAAAAACATGGAGGTGATGCACCAGCCATTCTAAGAAAGGAAAAATGATGAAGAAGACTAGTGAGATAGCAGGCTGAGTCTGAATTCCTGTACTGTCATTCAACCAGAGTTGGGGAAGAATGATAGTTTGCCAAGCAACTCATATTTAAAGTAATTAAACTACAGCGAAGCTATGAACCATTTAAACGAATCAATTGACTAAAATTTAAATGCTACAGGACAGTTTAGGAGGGTATGTTTCAATGACAGTTATCTTGAGCTGAACACAAAAACAGTGGTGTCATTTATGTCATGTTAATATAAAGGTGTAGGGATATGTGGAACACATGACCTACAGTAGCTCTGAATATAAACTACTATTCAAAAGTTTGGGGTTGGTAAGAGCTTTTCATGTTTTTTAAAAGAAGACTCTTATGCTCATTAACGCTGCATGTATTTGATAAAAAATACAGCAAGATAACAATTTTTTTTAATCTAAATATATATTTAAAATGCAGTTTATTTTTATAATGGCAAAGCTGAATTTTTAGCAGCCATTACTCCAGTCTTCAGTGTCACATGATCCTTCAGAAATCAAATAATATGTTGATTTTATGCTCAAGAAACAATTCTTATTATTATCAATGCTGAAAACAGTTGTGCTGCTTAATATATTTATGGAAAATGTGATTATTTTCTGTCATACAGGATTCTTTGATGAACAGAAAGTTCCGTTTATTTGAAATGGAATTTTTTTTGTAACATTATGCATGCCTTTACTGCTACTATTATATAGTTACTTAATAGTGAATAATAAATCTTACTGGACCCTAACTTTTGAATAGTAGTATAACGTTTAATGCTTTCAATCCAGTACAAGTTTAAACTAGTAAATCGTGTAAATGATTAAAAAAAGACATACCAGAATAGTGGTAACAATATATGTGCGATTCTGAAGTCCGTAAGTGTCATTACTGCCTGGCATGTAGGCCGCCGTGCTCACAAATTTCTCATCCTCATTCCAGTAACCCACCTGAGAAATGATCAAATCAGGGACAGGAACTTGAGCATCATCAGAAACCTTTCTGAGATATCCCACAGGAGACACTACATGTAATACAGTACTCATTTAGTTAGCCCAGAAGAAGTAGACTGGATTGCTGAAACAGTGACCATACTGGAGCTTATCAAGT
>NW_015552549.1:613878-624465 GCF_001515605.1 Sinocyclocheilus anshuiensis
TGGAGCAAGAAGTGTGAAACAGTCTGCCATATCAAAAGGCTTCCTAATCCTTTTCCTGATATTTAAGTACGTACTTTTTTCGGTCCCGTCGGCCTGAGCTCCATCACACTGACAGTGTAGTTTGTCCTTCGTCCTTTCTCGTTAAACTGAATGTGTCCCGTTAGGCCTTCAATCCGAACCTGAGTAAAAACCACATAGAAGATGCCTTTATTTAGACAAAAAATACATCTTTCCTTCCTTCCTTCCTTCCTTCCTTCCTCCTCCTCCTTCGAGGGGTGTACATCTCTCACAGCGCCTCTTCTGTGTGTACAATACTGAATGTCTCCCAGGCTGCATGATGGAGTAGCTTATCAAGTGAATGTTTCGTTTAAACTATAAGTGAAGAAAGAAGTGTGAAACAGTCTGCCATATCGAGAGGCTTCCTAATCCTTTTCCTGATAATTAAATACTTACTTTTTTCGGTCCCGTCGGCCTGAGCTCCATCACACTGACAGTGTAGTTTGTCCTTCGTCCTTTCTCGTTAAACTGAATGTGTCCCGTTAGGCCTTCAATCCGAACCTGAGTAAAAACCACATAGAAGATGCCTTTATTTAGACAAAAAATACATCTTTCCTTCCTTCCTTCCTTCCTTCCTTCCTCCTCCTCCTTCGAGGGGTGTACATCTCTCACAGCGCCTCTTCTGTGTGTACAATACTGAATGTCTCCCAGGCTGCATGATGGAGTTAATTGACCGAGTTGAACATCAATCTCCACGGCCTCTCAGCAGATGGACCAAATTGCCTCAGTCCAGCACACATCAGACTCTCAACAGACACAGCCACAGGCAACTGTGAGACAGAGTCGACTTCTGCAAGAAGAATGCTACACACTGACTTTACTACATTGTTTAAACTTTCTCAGACTTATAATTAAGTGAAAAGGAGAAACACGTGATATGGCTGGAAGAAAATACCAATTTGTGTACGGCTTCTCAAACAGAGAGCATTTCTACAGATTTCCATTAAATCAGATTTGGTTTCCGCTAACAAATTTTGCTCCACCTCGCCTGCCAAATTCTATCCTCGGCACCTAAATCTTCATACGCTGCCCAAGGCAAAGAGACAAACATCTGCCTTGGGTAACATAACAAAGCCAGGTGTTCTTTCCCTCACTTATGTCTTTGTAAATATAACTTGTCGTGTACTGTTATGACCAGCATACATGTTTATCACCAACTGGGTTCGTTTATTATCTAAAGTGTCACATTTGATTGTGATGGCCTCTTTGGGGAATCACTCTGAACTTTATGTGATGAAGATGTAATTGGCTTATTGGGGTTTCATTTTGTACACTCAGAATAGATTAGAGCCAGTGTCAGTCTTACAGATAGGAAAGTTTATGTTTGTGAACACTGTGTTCATTCAAAAATATGTCTGTGAGCAGACCCTACAGCGTGAGATACCTGCTGAAGTGCTCTCTGAATATCGATGCCTTGGCCCCAAGGTGCTGGTGGGTTGGCCAGACATTCTCCAGCATTTCCACGGCGAGATATATCTATCCTCTGCCTGCGGAGGTTCTGGAAGGCTGTGGACATGACTTTGACTCCATCATATGTGAGAGCTCCAGTATACTGCACAAAGAACGCAGAGAATGCAGAGAGACATATGAGAAGTATACATGTATTTAAATAAATGTGATGTTGTATTCTTTAAATATTATATAAATGATGATTATATATCATATTTCATAATATATCATATTCTATGTTAAAATGTGTTTAAATTGACTATTCAACTAAATGTGTATTAGAGAGAAGAATCAAAATCCTTTTGTATTTTGCCATCAGATGTTGATGCTATGCAACTGTGCTTTCTGCAAATGTTCCAGTGATTCATTATAACTTAATTACATGTTTTTTTTTTTTTTCTGTCAAGGCATATTCAGTTCTTCACACTGTGGATGATTTAAATGTAGTCAATTTTTGCGGCTCACCTTCAGTCTGCGCTTGGGAACTTTGGCGTCTTTGTTGTCAAAGTCCATCCACTGCTGCACTATCCTACTGATGTTAGGGTCTGCATAGTTCACCAGTTGGAACCCTGTTACATTCGCCTCACCCTTCTTAAACTCGGTCAGGTCGATGTCCAGAAATCCCTACAGGAGCACAGAGAACATGTTAGCATGACATACTGTGATTTAAGTTACTTAAGTTAAAAACACAAGTTCTCCATAGTGAAGAAAATAAGAAGAAATCCAAGAAATCTAATTCAGCCAAATGTCAATCATTAAAGAAAAGCCATTGACTAAATTCAAAAGGGAGACCAATTAGAGATAAAATGATATAAAATGACAAATCCCCTGCAATTGTCAAAAGAAATCCAATGTAAGACCTCGACAGAAAATGGAGGCTGAATTTGCAGCAGAGGGAGTCATTTTCGCATTAATGCTCAGGTGCAGCGAGAGCGCAGGAGGCCGGGCCTGTGGAGTGCAGTCAAATGTAATACAGGTTTTAAAACTATAATAGAAAGAATGGTTGGGTCAATCACTTAATGAAAAAGGCTAATTCCTCTCATCTACTGAGGCTGTTTATCCAAGAGAGCTTGGTTGTTATCCGATGTGGTGCCGGAAAATGCAGGAGCTGTGAATAGGAATTTGGTGTAAAAAAACAAAAACCGCAGCACTTACTGAGAGTTTGCCGGAGGTCTGTTTTTGATCCCACAGACTCTTTTTAGTAATTCAAGGCCTTTTCCCACAATCCAATCAGCTGCCCCAAAAGCAGCCCACACACTCACTGTACCTGAGACCATACAGAATTGATTCTAACCCGCTGAATTACTGGGAAGGTTTCACTTCATGATTTCTTCATGAAGCCGTTCATTTATTTGTATAAGCTCAATACAAATGTGTAGGTACTAAAGAGTTATTTGTGTTCAGCTCAACAACACAATACGTTGATGTGTGTGTGTGTGTGTGTGTGTGTGTGTTTGACTCAGTTCTGAGTGTAATAGCCCTCGTCAGGCTATAAGTGTGTTGATCTTTGATCTTTTATCCCTTAACTCGCTTTGTCCCCCAGGAGCAGTAATGTGTCCCTGTGTTCCCTGGGAACATCTGCTCCGTAGGGCAGCGAACAAGATTCACTGCGCTGCTAACATGACCTCACGCTTGTGTCTTACCTCAAATACCCTCTCTCACACATACTCAAACTCAGAGGAGTTTTTGTCCTTTTGTTGCTTGTCAGAAGCGCATGATTGTACAGTACACATGGCAGATCGTGTAACATCAGTGTTTTTTATGTCAGACTGTAGGATATAAATCTTGACACATTTGTCACATTTGACAGTGTCGACTGGGCAATCAATCATATCACATTCTGACATCCTCACTGACAGGCAAAAATGAAATGGCACCGCAAACAAGTCCCATAAGCTAATGTTGATCCATATCGGTTGCCCACTAATTTAAATAGAAAGAGGGCAGGGCTGTCAGCCTAAATACTTTGGTGCCAAAGACCTCAAAATATACTGTAATGATCCACCTAAAATAAAATATAAAATATAAAGGCAACTATGAGCTGCCATTCAAAAGTCTGGAGTCAGTAAGCTTTTTACTATTATTTCAATAAACATTTTTTATTCAGCAAGGTCACATTAAATTGATCAAAAGTGTTATTAAAGATTTTCACAGTGTTAGAAAAAAAAATCAATTTAAAATAAATTCTGTTCTTTTGAACTTTCTATTAATAAAAAAAATCATAAAAAATGTTTCCATGAAAATATTAAGAAGCACAACAGATTTCAACATTAATAATTATATGTTTCTTGAGTAGCAAACCAGCATATTAGAATGATTTCTGAAAGATCGTGTGACACTGAAGACTGCTGCAGAAAATTCAGCTTTGCCATCAGGAATAAATTACATTTTAAAATATAGTCTCCCTATTGTAACCAACCATTACACAGGGACAGCTCAAAGTCTCCTGTAACGTCAAATCAATTCTTGGAGGGAAGCACTATCACACAGCTGGCCTCAGGGCTAAAGCATCACGCAACCTTGTTTCACAGCCTCATCACTCTCTACGGTGAGAGTGAATGAGGCAATCAGAGATACGCAGGCTGTCTGCATCACTGCACATATTATGCAGGGCTGTTACTGAGCACACGACTGGGACGCATGTCATCACAAGCTTTCAAATCTGAAACATGGCACATTCTTCCCTCAGTCAAGATGACTGCAGTCTTTGGAGGCAATCAAGAGCTCATTTGCCAAACAAAAGAGTTTTTATACTAAATTAAAGGAGAAAACAAAGTCATGCAGTTTGCAGAAAGAAGCTTTCACTGATTTCAAAAAACAAAACGCTCATGAAGACACTTCTGATTCTCTTAGCTGGAGTACAAGTAATAGTGATGTTTGCCTTAGCAACAGATTGCCAACAAATTGGCATCTGAGTAGTTGGAGAGCACAGATAAGGTAACATAGTAAACAGTACAGCATGTGACCTGTCTGCCTGGTTAAACACACCAGAGGACACTAGGGCCATGTCCACACGTACACGGGTATTTTTAAAAACTGAGTTTTCCTTCCGTTTTAAAAACAATCTCCATCCACATGAAAACGCAAACGCATGCTATGAATCACTGTCAAGAGCATGCCAAACCAACAGGTGGCGATATAATCTCAACCGTAAAGCCATGTTGGCCAATCAGAAGCCTGAAAAAGTCTCCAGTAGGCGGAGATAACAGCGCAGGCGCCAACGTCACAAGCCAAAAACTCCGGTTTCGCTGTCTACACAACAACACTGCAACCGGAGTTTTTAAAAATCTTCACCCTGGCAGGCGTTTTCAAAAATGTTCGGTTTCAGTGAACTGGTGCTGTGTTTGCGTGTGGACAAACAGACTAACCGCGTAGAAAAAGCTGCGGTTTTAAAAATAACCGCGTTCGTGTGGACAAGGAGTCTATAACCAAGCGAGAGATGGAGGAGAAATGGGGCCAGGAGTCAATTCAGATGTCTCTGATTACAACAGCGAGCTGTTTTTGAAGCACTGCCACAGCTCTCTCATGATTGGCCCTGTCGTTCTCATTTTTATTTTTTGGCCAGCAGCATGTCTTTTGGCATTCCCTCTCATGTCGACTATCTGCTCTCATAGCAACAGTGACATGGAACTGAGAATGTTTCCTGGTGATGATGTCCTTCAGTTGTATGTGGCTGATGGAATTGATCACAGGTTTTTGATGGATTTCGTCAGTATTTGCCAGTCTTGTTCTCTCAGCTCAGCCTGATTATTCTCGATTTCAGGCGTAGGTGGTCCTCCCACTCTAGAACTACAGTCAGGGCTTTTGCCCATCTGATCCTACACAAACTCACTGTAAACCAAGTGAATGATTTAAGGAATGCAAGATTTTGGGCAAATCATAACAGTCAATGTATATGTAGAATGCGAGATTTGAGGGATGCGTCTCCTAAACATGCAGTATGATAACCTGGACAGCCTCTGTCTGTGTTACATCATCAGGAGATTTCCCCAATACTGCAAAAAACAAAGTGGTTTTAAAGTGATTTCTGTGTGACCTGTGCTATATAAATCTCTACTCTATTGATAATAGACCTTTTTTGCACACTACACCGTAACAGTTTTTTTTTTTTTTTGGTGAATCATATTTTAGTGCTGTACACAAAAATATTTGTTTTTACATGCAGCCCACAGGGACTCAATAGAAAGACATTTTGTTCCATTATTTTGCAGTACACTTAAAAAAAAAAATTGCATCACATTCAAAACAAACCGCAAACACATAATCACATACTCAGAAAAATATATATTTTGCCATGGTGCTAAAGATGGTAGCGTCATCTAGGAAACACTGATACAGGGAACGTCATAACTTTATATATTATGAAAAAATTTTTTTTTAAAAACAAACAACAGGAACCACGAATAAATGTCTGGATTGCTGAAATGAAGATTGTGTTTAATTTTAAAATCATTAGTTCCCCATCTTAGTCTCTCCTCTGTGATGTACCTGTATCAGGTGTCCATATCTCTTGACTGAATGAATTGAGTTGTATCTTTTTCCGCTCTGTGTCGCTGTGAATGTGGTGCGGTGAGTTGGTGATGTTACTATAGAAACTAGCCTTCACCCAAAAGGCTTGGGAAGCTTACACGAGCATCCACTCAGATACGAACCTCCATGTACATGAACACACACTTACACATGCAAACACAGTGTAAATAGGAGTGACACTGGGAGTAATTAAAATTTGGCCATTATGGAAATAGCAGGCAGTTCTTTCTTTATTGCTTTGCAAACTTTATCATTTATCATTTACAATTACATCTAACAAACTGGCCAGACCAGTTTAATTTAAAATCCTCAGCAGTGTGCCATCCAGGAGCACACCACAGCATATTAATGCTGTGATTATCATCATTTCTGTTTACATCAATTTAGCCCTCCATTCTCATATGCTGAGCGCACCTACAGACAAGGATTGCAGAAATCACTTGTAGTTTTTCATATTCACAAAGCAGTTCTCCAGGCAATGTTTATATAACATCTCGTCTGTTAGTCATAGTGAGCAGCTTCTTGCAATTGGTCAGTAGTGAAAATATGCAAATCACCTGTAATATCAAGAGTTGCAGTGACATTTGAAAGCCTCATGCTGAGCATTAGTCATGAAATCTCTCATAGTGCTGAAATTAGTGGTGTGTTTTTAGCTTACCAGGTTTGCTAGGATGTAGTGGTAGCTCTTCACATTCTTCCCCAGCTCAATGATCTGAAATAGACCAACAAATGAAGGTGAAAAATTACAGCAGTTTGTATTAATTGAGGTATACACAGCATTAGAAAGTTCAAGTTCAAGTTCAAGTCTGCTTTATTGTCAATTCTTCCACATGTACAGCACATACACACAGAGAATTGAAATTGCGTTACTCTCAGACCCTTGGTGCATACAGATAACACTAACAGTGAAGCCTTGAAATATAAAGCCTTGTTAATATAAATAAATCATATAAATCACACTGTAATGTAATATTTGCTGTATTATTACATATAATTCCAAATAAGTTTTTTTGTCTTTCACAGCAATCATCAATTAAATCAGTAGGTAGTTAATGTGTGTCACTGTGCATGAGTTTTTAAAAATGACTTTTCTTCTTGACTATTGGTGAGAGTAAGGATAAGGGGCAAGGAAGACGTGTCGAGGTTGGTAAAAAATGTATGCACTGTCTTTGGGGAAACCCATTTATACAATTATTACTGAACCACGATCAAAAAAAGAACAAAAAATCAATAAAACCAATAATAACAAAATAAAATTATTATAATATAATATAATGATTATCGCAAAATGTAAACTTTATTATTGCCCAGCTCTAATCTGTCTAATGCGACTAAGGCATTAAGATATTCAGATATCCAAAACATTAACATCCTGATTTTTTGTAAAGCTGCACAATTGTGTATTGTGAAACATGCTATACAATTTGTTCCTACTATACAAAGTTTTTCGTACTTCAAACCGTCTACACCAAAGTAATGGTTTCAATTTAATTAAATGGTGTCAATGCATGAATGCAAGTCATTTTAGATAAAAGCATCTGCCAAGTGCGTAAACAAGTAACATTTAAACAATCATAACAACAATGGCACATTTTCTTTAAGCATACACCCACCAATCGCTATAAAATGACTACATTCCTGGGGTTAAATCTTTACATTGAGTTTAGGGTGTTTCAGAATCAAGATGTTTTCAAAGTTACAAAGAGGAGAGGAATGAAGATTTATGATGCAGGATTTCTTTTGTGTGGCTATAGAGATAACAGAGCCTCTGCAGGCATGGAGAGTACAACAGTGATGAAAAACAATGAGTTATACGCTGACGGGGGAGGAACACATTAGCAGTGCTCTCAGTTCTGTATGGTACACTACACTGACCGAGGGTCACAGCTTTAACCTGTGTGGATGTACACGAGCGCGTAGTGTGCAGTGTCAGTGGGTACCATAGACTTTGACACCATCAAACTGTTATGATGGCTTCAATTAAAGAAACTCCTCTGCATGTGCTAGGGATTGTCCAGGAGTTACCGAAAGCTTAGAAATAACAATGAGCGACCATGAAGGCACACTTCTGTGACCAAAATGTATGTATGTAAGTATCTCTCTCACACACTTCTCTGTAAATTGAAGTTGTGAAAACTGACAGTGATAGCTTGTGGCCATGACAGACAGTAGCATTAGTTATTAATGGTGACCCCAGTAAGATTTCATCAGGCAGGCCAGCCCAGGGCAGGGAACACTACTAACAAGGACACTGCTTGATCTTCTTGTGTTTCAATGCGGGATCAACATTAAAGACATAGTTCACCCAAAAAATAAAACTCACCTTCATGCAGTTCCACAGAAGAAATAAACAACATGTGGGTTAGTAAATGATTACAGAATTTTAATTTTTGGGTTCTATCCCTTTAATACGGTGGTCGAGAAGTGCTCACAATCAAATCACAAATCACAATTCTGAAAACAAAATAACAAATTACAAACGCAAATGCAAGTCTAAAAAACAAAATAACAATTCAGAAAGCACAACAATCCGTGTATCATTCGATCATTCGTTTTTTGATTTAATATTGAAAGTAGAAAAATGAGAAAATGGCTCCTTTTCCGGTTTTTTTTGTTTTTTTCCAAAAAACGAAAAAACTAAAATTCAGCTTAAATTTTCGTGTGTAAATAGGTATTTGCACTTAGTGTAAATAGCATATTGCTAAAAATACTGCTATTTTCACTTAGTGTAAATAGAATCCATTGCTAATACGAGATTTGAAAAGTTCGGCAAAAGAAGGGATCGAACCCGGGTCGATCGCGTCAAAAAGCCAATAACACGCGCTTATCCATCTTCACCACTGGAGCTGATAATTTACAGCCACTTTTAACTAAATGTAAATATACACTCTGTATTTTTTGTTATAATGTTTTCTGAATTGTTGTTGTGTTTTCTGAATTGTTATTTTGTTTTTTAGACTTGCATTTGCGTTTGTAATTTGTTATTTTGTTTTCAGAATTGTGATTTGTTTTGCACTTCTCGGCCACCGTACTTTAATGCAGAACACAGGAATGACACTGAAGCCCTCAAAAACTTGAGATTCGTTTTGTGGTTTTTAGTCCATTTCTGTAAAAGCATTGCGCTAATTTATATGAAAGTATGTTCCAAAAACTTGTAGCAGAAGCACATCCTGGAAAGTGGACCAAAAATAATGATGACTTCATCTCTTGCTAAGGGTGTATACTCATTATTTCAATAAAAAGCACTCCAGAAATGAAACTGTCCCCTCTTTGTAATACCACATACCACCGATTAGATGAAGCAAATCATAGTCTTCCTGGGCTGTGATAAACGAATGGCTATTGGCTTTCCGTGTTATTTTAAGTGTAAGTTTTTTCATCTAATATTTATATTGAATTTTATTTCAGCTTTAATTCAATTAATAAAAAAAAAAAAAGTTAATAGTTTTAGTTAACAATAACAATGTTGGCTAGAGGTGGGCGCTATGACCAAAATCTTATATCACGATATGACTAATTTTATATCACGATAACGATATATATCACAATATAGTTATTTTTTTCTTTTAAAAAGGTTTTTATGATATTAAAATCTTTGATACCATATAATTTTCATAATCCTTGTCACCAATCTCAATATCAAACTAATACAAGCCTAAAAAAAACCTCAAGCTCACTGAAGATAAATAAACAGTCAGTGATGAAATAAGTATAAGAAACTAATTCCAAGCAATAGGACAAAAAACTACAATAAATAAGAAACGCTACATACATTGTGTAATTTAATTAGTCTTCAGTTAATTATATCTATCTATCTATCTATAGATTGTTGTTAAAACTGCAGTGCTAAAAAAACGCATGTCCATGCTACAGATGTAGGCTAGTCCCTCGTTTAGGAACGAGCTACTTGTTTTGTCCTGGCTAATCGTTCTGCACCTGATTCTGTCTCCCCGTCACACGATGGTGGCGTGTAAAGATCGCAGTCACAGGGGCGGATCTACCGGGGTGGCACGGGGTGGCAACTGCCACCCTTAGAAAAAGCTGTGCCACCCCACCTGCACCTGCCACTCCAGAATTATCACAGAATAAAATATAAATGTAAATTAAAAATAATGGCAAAAACACGGCTTTTAATAAACTGTGCACGATGGTTGCACGTGCATGCAGCATGCCAGTGTAGTCGGCTTCATTAACAAATGACTCTTATGAACCGGAACTTTTTGAGTCAAAACCACAAAGCGCAGCCCAGTTCACTAACGAATTGTTTTTACATTTGTTTGTGAATCAGATAATTACTGCTTTTCAGGTAACTCAGAATTCGTCTGAGAAATCTAATCCCGTCCGGATATGTCTTGAGATTCATCACGTAATTGTTTGGTGATCCGATTCTCCGACCGCTCGCTCCACTTTCATCATGGATACAATACCGCAACAATAACATGAAATCAATAAGATGCCGATCACAGAAACTAATAGCAGAGTTAGGTAAGAATCTAGTCGTATTGCAGTTTTCTCGATTGTTAATATAACTGATTTTAGTTGGCACTTTTT
>NW_015552549.1:625109-625737 GCF_001515605.1 Sinocyclocheilus anshuiensis
TCACTATTCTATATGTACAGTAAACTGTAGCACATGTTGTACACCTTCAAGCATGTGACTGTCAAATTGTATTTTATTTGTAACCATTTTTTATGTGTACTGCATTTTTGCAGAACTGAGAAATGACTGCCTAGAGATATAACTAGTCTTGTGTCAGGAGACCAAGAAACTGCTATAGTACTGTATACTTTAATGAAATTTGGCAGAATGTGCAGAGGATGCTAAATTTACTTTTTTTAATTTTATTTTTTACTGTACTGTATTGTGGTGCATGCCAAGTTCATACAATTCTTTGGTATGTGAACTTTTCTAGTACTTTTCATTTACTGCAAAAATACTTTACAGTAGTAAAATGAAAATGATTTTTTTCCAAAAGTTCATTGCTGAATTATACATCAGTATCTGTAATTTAATTTATGTATACTGTAATAGACATTGAGCTGCAAAAATAATTCCTGAATCCAAGTAAGAGTTTTTTGTTACAGTGCTATTGATCTCAGTGTTCACTGGGCAGGAAAGTCATCTGTGTATTTGAATTGTGTGTAAGCATGTAAACACACAAAATCTTTACTTGTCACACAATTTCTGAAACCTGACACTCAAACACCAGAACCACACACCAAATCTG
>NW_015552549.1:625809-632601 GCF_001515605.1 Sinocyclocheilus anshuiensis
ACAACACACAATTCTCTATGTAACACACAAAAATCTAACAGGAATTAATATTATGGCAAAGGTGTTTGCAAATGTTTGCTTTTGAGATGTGTTTGTGATATTTTGAATGCAGTGCTTCATTTTGCAAGAGATGTGAGGCATTTTGCATTTTGTGTGTGCAATTCTTGGATTTGTGTGTAAAGTTTTGAAATAAAGAGGCAAAGTTTTGAAAATGTGTGTAAGCATTTGAAAAAAACCTGTAAGAAAACTGTAATAACTAGATTGAAAAGTTTGAAAGACAAATTTATGCTGGCTTGTCTTAAAATCTTGTTTAAAAAACATAAATGGTTTGGTCAGATGTTCTAGATGTTTGTTAAAGTGTTGCATGTTGGTTGCTAGGCTCTTGCTATGCAGTTACTGGGGTATTTATAGAGTATATGGTTGATAGAGTTTGTTCTGGGTGATTACAGACATTCCCACCTGTTAATAACAGAAAATCAAACATTGTTTTCAAAACTGATCCAGTTTCAGTGCTTTGATATTATTGTATTTATTTCTAATGCTAGGAAATTCAAAAGTTTTTGTTGCTCTTAAACTTGCACTAAATGTGATTATACCATCTAAGTAGCCTATATGTAATTTTAATAGAACCGCATGTCTTGTTTAGTGATACAAGCTCAGAAACATTTATAACCTGTTGAAGTTATTTATGTTGTGTATTGACTTGGTGCCATGATGGATATTGAAATGTTGTTATTTATTTTTCATTTTAAACAGTATAGATGATTACTTAATGGTAATACAATATTTGTGAACACAACTGTGTATGTCAGACCATAAATCCCCAAAAACTATGCATGGGGGTGGGGCTTGCTTTGGTGTTGCCACCCCTCATAAACCCCATGCCACCCTAAAAATTATTTTCTAGATCCGCCCCTGCGCAGTCATCCAAATGATGAAAAAATATTACCGTAAACAATGTATTTTGCGACACCACGAAATAAACGATAGAGCATAATATGAAACGATAGACTTTTTATTTCGTCCATCCGATATATATCGTCATATCGCACAGCCCTATTGGCTATCTGAAAAAAGGACAAGCCTTTTGATATGCCATGCTGTAATTTCCTATTTCAAAAGGAAGTACACAAGAAAATAAAATTGTGCTTAGCAAACTACTTCATGAGGTCTTTAAAATATTCCTAACCAAAAAACTCCACACATCTTTCATGCTAAGAGGGCGATGAAAACCATGCACATATAGTTTTTCTTCTATTAAACTGCCTAGCCCCTGGTGTTAGTGAAAGAATGTGAATCAAAGTGGAGGAAAATTACACCAATGTTGTTTTACGGTATGATTGGTGGAAGCATGGTGATGGATGATTGCTTTCAGAGAGGAAAAATTTGTCTAGACGTGCTGTGCAAATTGCCACCAAATGATGCAACAGCCTTAACTGTGGCCACCGTGCTATCAATAACACAACACGGCCTGTCGAGGGTCTTCTGTTTGAGTCATGAAATAGAGGAAAGTAGAGAAAGGGAAGAAAAGGCACGCTCTCATTAATTACAGTAACAGGATGCTTCCTCCTCCTCCAGGCAGCGGAGAGAGGTGACAGAGAAAGTGACACGTCACTATGTCAAGTCAACTTTATTTTTTATTTTATACTATGTCTCCACTGCCAACCCCAAATGTCAGCCCAGTGTTATTTATCTGCTCCGTCCTTGCCGTTTTTTGAGAAAGAGAGAGTGAGAGAGAGCATTCTGGGGCCTGTTGCACAGGCCACTTCATCTGATTCGAGTGGCCACAGGCTTCATCCGAGTATTCCAGCTCTGAATTACATTTTAAGTTGAGTCATCCAAGCCTTCAGATGATTACTGATATATATTCATAATGGCATGGTTATTAGCAGCATTAAAGATGACTGTTTGTGTAGCTATGACTAGCTGTTTGTCTTGATTGAAAGACATATTTAAGTGGTCTTAGAACATTTAGAGCAAAGAACATTCTCAATTTGGATCCAAAATTGGATTCCTCATTAATCTGGAGCACCTGACAGCATGTATGACTATAATAAGATTGGTGAGAGACAATTACCTTCTTCAGGATGGAGGTGAGTCTCTCCAGCTCACAGTCGATGATGATCTGGCCCTCCTTCTTTTTGTCCAGGTCCTGGAACACTTCGAGGAAGGACGCTTCTGTCATTGTCTCCACATTCACAGAGGTCACCAGCCAGTTATGCTCTGCTGCTGTGTCCAGAACCTTCTGCAGAACTGACAGTCCTAGAATACCAATGACCAAAATTAGGTTAGCAGATCTCCAAACAGTTGAGGTAATCAGTTACATCAAAATGATTCATTTTTGACATTTAGTAGAAATTAAGATTTTCATTTTGTACTAGACAAGCAAGTTAAGCCTAGTTCACAATACACGACTTAAAACGTCGGCAGATTGCTGTGCTGTTCAGACTACATGACTTGCTGTCTGTCTTGAAGTCGTTGTGGTGTTCACACTACGTGACACTACATAAATGATCTGCAACAGGGGGTCACACACTACACAAGCTGACAACAACTCACCCAATGACTCTATCCGCTCCCCAAACCACGTTTTCTCATGAAAACACATCCAAGAAGTGGAACGGGAATGTTGCGAAACAAGTGAAATGGGAGTTGTTTATTTGAAAATGGACATCGGGAAGAAATTAGTGCTGCAAGCTGTTTGCGAGATGATCTGTTCTGAAAAATTTTGCTCCATTTCTTGTCTCCAAACTTTTCTTAAAGCCATGCTGCTGCTGCAGTTGTTCTTCCACTGACCTCAACCCATGCCTTGCTCTCTCATTGGCTGTAGCTTATTGCGACACCTGACACCACGTGATGTCGAGTCGGCCGACTAGTCCAGATATTTAGCATGCTAGATATTCGTCTGGTGTCGGCGACACATCAGCGAGCCTCTTTGATGCGTTGTTGAGTAGTTCACACATAAGGCTTGCCGAGCGCTGATAACCCGCTGATTTTTCCCCGATCACACCCCGACCTGTCGGCGAGCTCACTGACTTGAAAATCGGGCTTAAAATCCTGTAGTGTGAACTAGGCATTAACTGCACTTAATTTGAATTATTAAGTAAGTTAACATATATATTTGGAGGAAGTACTGGTTAATGTGACACTTTGTGTGAAATGTAATGTGTAAATAATGACGTGCTGGTAAGTTAATTCATCTTAACTTAGCAGCTAAGTTAACTTATAGCAGCTGGAGGACTATAGTATCAACAATCTGTTATCTCCAGGCAGCTCTGACCATCTGAACGCCACTTTATTGGCTGTGAATTCAGAAAAAACAGGAAGATACAGGGCAGTGGAGAGTGAGAGCCACAGTGTTCACAGACAGGAAATGGGGTTCGATTAGTGAAGACATTGATCCTGGCATTGGTTTCACAGACGGTGGATGCATGTGCGCAACACCAAGGGACCAATCAGCTTTCTCCCTCGACACCAACAACAATCCCTCTAAATCAAAAACTATGCGCTTAGTAGCCATTAAAGTCAACAATATTTCAACACCACATATCACAAAGACACAATCTGTTTCCAAACCTGAAGTGCTGAATCACTGTCGGCTATGTACAGCACCTTCATAAGTGTTCCTAATGTTGCTAAGCTAATGGCATAATACTCTGATACTGTCGCGGTTTTGGTTTGTTAGTTCTGGTTTAGAGTTTGTTTTTATTCTGTTTCTCTGTTCTGTTCAGGTTTGAGGTTCTTTGTTAATCACCTTGACTCTTAATTAGTTCAGTTCTCCTCCGTTCTCTCCTTGTTTGTTTCTATGGTTACTGATTTTATTAGGTTCCTCAGTTCAGGTGTGTTTAGTTAGCTTCTCCATTTGTTTGTCCTGTCTATTTAAGCCCTGTGTTTCTTTTAGTTCATTGTCAGTCCTACGTCTTGTTAAGTTGGTTTTGTTGTTCCTGTTCTGGAGTTTTATGTTAGTTTCTGAATAAAGATTGCTGGATACGGATCCTGTTTCCTCTCTTCTGCAACCAGTGGTGACAGATACAGGGATTTTCAAACTTTTTAATGCCAAGAACCCCTAAATACTATTTTCCTCTGGAGAGGGCCCCCTTCCAAAACGTAAATGCAACTATATATTTTAATGTACGCTACAGTTAAAAGGTTTGGGGTTGATGAAATGTTTTGAAAGAAAAATCTGATGAATAGCAAGTTTAAAATAACAGCATTTATTTGAATAGAAATATTTTGTAACAAAGTAAAAGCCTTTACTGTCAATTTAATGCATCCTTGCTGAATAATATTATGCATTTCTTTAAAAAAAAGTAAAAAATATTATGCATGATATTGTAATAAAATAATACTACTAACCTTTTGAAGCTGACTTCACATCAAGAACACACTTATGATGCCCTAGAATGCTGCTTATGGAGGCAGCTCACTAGAGTTTGGAACAGAGTGACAGTTTCTGCACATAACACCAGCCTCATCTCTCACATAAGAATCGATTTTGTCTCAAGGATCATATGATCCCATGACGTGATGACAGTTGAAAGGACAAGCGTACATGATTGCTCTTATTATGCTGCCACTGAGAGCATTTTGCTTCTTGTGTTCTCAGTACTTCAGCACCATGGCCAGCTCCTCCAAACTCATCAAAACCTCTCCAACACTCAACTGCAAGCTCTCACAGCCATCTATGCATTTTGCTGCATGAGTACTTCACAGAACAAGGCCAGTAATTTTTTTTTAAATCCTGCTCCAAAACTGCCTATGAAAGTCTATGGCCTCTAGTAAATTCTGCCAACCTCTACAAAGAGACATAAATACAGTAACTCCCCTGTGAGCATTTATATGGGAAATTGTTTATGAAATGTTTAATGGACTTACTCGGGTTTGATTTAGGTTTTGAACAGCACCCAAAGTAAAAAAGCGTGCACTCAAATTTTACAGTCTTTGTTAAATGCAACACCACACAGCTGTTGCATGAGCTGTAATTAAAAGGACAGCAACAATAAGGATGCACACTTTACAATTTATGGAACCACTGGATCCCACAGCAGAGATAACAGGAATAAATATTTCATTTATGGGGTGGGATGGACCACAAAATAAATCACAGGAAGCAGCAACTGTGCCAGAACTGTGTCTTTCTGTGCACGACAGGGACTACACACTTAGATAAAGCATTATTTCATGAAAATTCACTCACATCTTATTCACCTTCACATCATTCCAAATCTGTATGACTTTATTTTAACCACTGTACACAAAAAAGATACATTTTAGAGAATTGAACATAATTTATATGTGTCAAATGTGTAAAAAGAGTAAAATAAAATAAAATTAAATAAAAAATCCGTTATCATCCAGTTTGTGAATGAATTGTTATTTTGAGTCAGATCTTTTCAATGAATCAATTGATCCAGTTCACAAAACTGGCTCAAATGATTGATTCACGAATCTAACTGTTAAGTTTTTGAGTTCATGGTCTCAGTGATTTGGTAGCAGCGAATAACCACCACCAGAGGGAAAGATAATCAGTGAATAATGATTTAAATTTCAGTCTGTCACTCGCACAAAGCTATCATGTGACTTCAGAGGATTTGTAATATAGTGCATAAATCATATGAACTATTCACGTTTTTCCTGAATGCAGAAGTCTTGTCTGACTCATACCGGAAAACTGTTTTACATTTCCTTGTCAAATTTGCATATTTTCCTAGCTGATAATGTAACATTAAACCTAAGAAAATGGTTTAAAAAAATAACATATGGCTCCATAGTTTCACCCATTGTGTACAGTGTTACAATGACAGTATTTTTGCAGTGCCTTGCCTGTTTGTTTAATGATTGTGTAGATAACATGAAATGGCCCTAGGTTAACTACACTGACAACAGGTCATAGAGCTTCGGACCGTGGCAAGGTTCAGAAGGCTTTTTGTAGAATGTATTGCACACTGCGCTGGACTCAGACATTCTTTTCAGGTTTGGTGGTGCTCAAAAGAGCAATTTCTAGGAATTCCCTTAATTCATTGCTGTTGTTGTGGCAACCAACAACAGAACAGCTTGACCATGAGTTCATTTTTATTCTTACCAGTGTAGGGTATCAGACCGAATCAGACAATTTAAGATTCCGTCAAAGAACATGGTTGAAACACGAGGAGCCGAATTCCACAGAAAGGCCCAAGACACAGGATGTTCGTAAATCAGATCCTGGCGCCACAAGCCTGAACCAACTAGCAGCTTTGAGTAGCTCACAGCATTTAAACAAAAGAACACTTCCTGACAATTCCAAGGAGATTGTCAATTTTGGGGGAAAGTAATCAAGATTAAATGGTCAAAGAGATGCACAGCATGACCATCACATGTGAACCAGTGATAGTAATCACTGTCACGAGCTCTTCGGATTTACTTTTCCACCCACCTCGACGACAAAGAACAGACTGAGATTCCTTACAGACCTTTTAACCTCTGGTCTTCACAGAACATGTCCTCATCCACAGAATGGCACAGAAACTGCCTTTCCATGCACCTAAATGACACTAAAAGGACTTGTGAGCAACTAATCATTTCTATGCATAACTCCATATCATGTATGTAACCCACACATTAGACTATCACTTTTTAATCATTTATTGTGTATGTGTTTTGAATAACTATTGAATAGTTTATAGGATTATATTCATGTTGGGTATGTATGTGTTTGAATCTTCTTGCTTGAAACGTTTCTTCCAATCAATTCTTTGTCAAATGTATCATATTCTTGTTATAGAAATCATGTCCAAAATTATACTCTGCAAGAGC
>NW_015552549.1:633044-660019 GCF_001515605.1 Sinocyclocheilus anshuiensis
GCAACGCAACGCAAGTACCTCCAGATCCTAGCTGAACTGGTGCATTTAATATAAATTTTAACCTCATTGAGGAACTCAATGCGAGGGTTAATTAAGTGATTGATGGTTGTTCAGGTCTATGCAATTGCACATATTGCTGTAAACTTGGGATTTCACATTTTCATTCTCTTAAACTAATTATTTCCTCACTTTCTCTCTTTCTGCAACTTGTGTGAATGTGTGTGTTCATGTGTTAGATTAGTTTATATGTCTTAGATTTATCCAATAAAGCCTTATTTATATTGAAAAGAGAAGTATCTTGTGTTTTATGCTTACAAGTTAATGTCTTAAACTGCCGATCTTGTTACTGTGCTAATTAATAGTGTTTTCACTATATTTTGGATATAAATATCCATTGCAGAGTTGATGTTATACGGCCCGTTCAATGAATCGCTGGCCGTCTCAGTGATCAGCCGTAAAACAGTGATTCTGTCCAAATTCCCTTTAAAATCTTAAATGATTCCCTAAATTGACCTGTTTCCCTTACACCAGTATTCAAAAAGGTTTTGTTGAATTAATTCAGTTGCTCTTTTTACCCAGTATTAAAATGGGTTTCTATGGAGACTTGAATAAGACAACAGGTCAATGGAAGTTACAATCTGACATAGAATAGATTCAGGGGTTGCAGACGGAAAAGGTGGATATGCTTGTGATAACTAAATGGTGCATTTGTTACCTTTTTAAAGCTGTAATGAGGACATTTAAGCAACAAGTATAAAACATGACGGTAAGTAAACAGTCACAGAAAGTTCTTGAAGCCGTCCAACTAGACATCAAATCATATTTACAGTGTAGTTTGAAAAACAAGTCAAAAATAGTTGGATTTCAAAGGAAAGAAAGCACATATTGACATCATAAGCAAGGAATATTGATTTCCTCCTCTGCTTCTGTCCGCCTCTGTTTTGAGCACTTGCCCTTTGACTCCTCTGCAACTGAGCCAGTGTTGCTTCCTGCTTGACTCAGTGTGAGTACAGCTGGACCACTTTAAGATTGCAGGATGATTTGACATTAAGGAGCTCACACTCCCAGCAGGCTCAACAAATGGCTCACGATGCACACAGAGAACAGGGCCAGCGGGGGAAGACGTCTCTCCTTAGCCTCATTCTCACTCATCTGGGGTGGTGTGACGCCAATGGAGTACTACATCAACAAGGAAAACAGTACACGGCGGAGGGGCTGATTTTATACGCATAGGAAGCTGACGCCATGGCTGGGTTCACATACGGGCTACATACACTCTCACACGTATGTCCTTAAAAGGCTTAAAATAACCCCGTAGACAGTGCAGCACTGTATCTAGGCAACAAGAGGCTGGTGATATGGATTCTTGTGGTTTGGTTCAGCCCTCAGCACTTCCACAAGATAAAACCATCACCGAGACACCCGTGGCGTGCATATAGGCAGGCATCAAACCTATTGTGTGCGTAGTAGAGCAATGACAGAACTGACAGCGACAAGGCAAAAAGAGAGCCGGAAAGAAGGAAGCTGGCAGTGAGATCACTGTAGGGACCTACATTTCTTAAAAAAGACCTGTAATATGCAGATTCAGTCATACTCCCATCATGGTCGGCTGAGCTGAACGTCTGTGACAGATGGTGACACGTTACGGGGACACTGCAGCCGATTGGCTATGCGGGGAAAAGCACACCTGGTGCTGACAGGTGTGTCAGATTTTACCTGCTCAGGGAGCAGCACCGGATGCCCGTGACTTTTCTAGCGCAGATCTAGGAATTTCAGGTATTTATTTTGAAGCGAGAAAAGACCAGGAAAAGAAAATTCCTGTATTGCTGTGCTGTGGGATGGTACATGGCAACAGGGACCAAAATTAACATTCGCCGGGCGCCAAATGCAACTAAAAAATTGGGTTAGTCACCATTTGGCTGGTAATTTTCTTAGGAACTGCAACATAAGAAATCTTTTAAATCAAATTAGTTAGACAGTCTAATTTGAATCAAATTAGAACAATAGTTTGACTCTCCCTGATGTAAAAGATGTGCGTGTTTTAAATAAAAGACAACCATTCCAAAGAAGCCATCTGTGTGTCTTCTTAACTTTTACCAAAGCGAAAGCTTTGTCATCAGGATTTATTCAGAATGTCAAATGTTTAAGACCGTTTTTCCGAAAACATGTGGCAAAACATATGTGAAATATATTTCACAAAAAAATGAAGCCACCAAAACAAACATATGAGGAACAAAATTATTATGGCTGACTCGTCAATGTTCATTACTTAAGAATTCTGTCATTATTTACTCACTTTAATACTGTCCCAAACTTCTACTGAGCACAAAATAAGCTATTTTGAAGAACGCTGGGGTTCAAACAACATTGAACCCCACTGACGTTCACTGAATGGATGAAAAAAAATATTTATTTTCTTCAAAAAACATTTTTTTGTGTGTGTGTTCTAAAAAATAAAGAAAGTCGTACAGTTTTGGAACAATATGTGGATGAGTAAATAATGATTTTTTTTTTTTTTTGAAATTTTTGGGTGAACCATTCCTTTATGGAAAAATGGCTAAATCAATTCCAAACAGATAAAATGTTATTAAAAAAAAAAAAAACAATCAAACCAAAACACAAAAAACAAAACATGGCTTGTAAGAAATATGATGTAATTTTGGACCCTTCTTGGAATAACAATGAAACTGTGTGGGGGTGCTTTGAAATTGGGATTTTCAGCTGGATACATTTTACTCTGGCACAACGGTTTCATTCTGCCAGATCAACATGGAGAAAGATACACAAATGAGCTCTAAGTGCTGGAAGAGATGCATCCACTCAGATCAGAACACTATTGTTCATCCCAGCAACACACAAGCAGGCAGCTCTCTCATGAGTCATATCTATATCTGTCATTACACACCAACAAACCACAAACAAAAGCTGACTCAATCTGCACACCAGCAATGTGGTGGTAAACACTGGTTCTCAGAAAACCAACCAGCCACTTTCAAAAGAGAATTCTAATGGGCGAATTCACTATAGAGTTTAGTGCACGGTATTTCACCACAAAAACTTCTTCAGTCTTATTCACTAAGCACCCACAAACCATTTTTACCAAGTGCTGAATGTGTTGCTATAGCACTACACTATGAGTATTTAAATTCTCATGGGCTTCAGAGGCACCTCAGTTCTATGCAAATTAAGCTTAATATACAATACCCCTTTTAGAGCGCTTTTAGAGAGACTTTCTATTCATGTCAAGGGTTTTCAAACTCTTTGATGCCAAAAACCCCAAAATATGATGACTACCTTAAAATCACCTTACACTGGGTGAAAAAAGGTCAAATTCAGTAATATTTATTATAACATTTTTATTATTATTCATTTATTAATGTTATTATAATAATGATAATAATATATTCAATTTTTATTGTTATTGTAATAATGATAATAACTAGTGCTGGGCAACGATTACATTTTTTAATCGCGATTAATCGCATTGTTATGCACAAAATTCAATAAAGAATTCAAAAGTAGTGTATTGTGCACTTTTTCATTTAAAAATACTGCTATATGAACAAAAGTGCAATAACATTTGTTTTGCAAACACTTTAAACAAAATAAGGTGCTTTTTTACAGCAGTATTCCTTTTACATAGTAGCAATAACAGGCACCTTCCGAGAGTGCCTGTTATAATGAGACCGGCACTATCGCGGGACCTAACGCAGCAGAGTGCGGCGCAGGACAACACTTGATGGGCGAGTGAGGGTGCGGGCGTGTAGACACTCGTGTGTGCGGGATACGGGAGAATAAGGGTGTATCAAGCAATCTTAACCGTGCCCGAGCGCGTCTGACCCCCAAAGCCCGGTTTGTTTGACTAGTGTGATCACTCTGCGCCGCGGTTCGTTTAGCCGGCCCTGGCAGTAGATCAGTGAGTATGAGCGCTAACCGCACCCGAGCGATGAACTTCTGATACGTGCAGCATGATTGCATGAACATTTCTGAGTGGCAAAAGTGATAGATCTGTAAAGCAGTGAGAGGGCCGTGTGTGTTACCGTGTCCCAAACGACTCAAGATAATAAACCACAAAGTTAACAAAACGATGTACTCCACTGTGCTGAGCGAGAGCGCTTCTCTGCGGTCTTCACGTGCTATCGGAAACTTCCTGTTTCCCACTCATGAAGTCGTGAGCGCATCATGTGAGCGCTGCTGCAGTCTTAGGCCCACCCCAAATGCTCTCATTGGCTGAGATGCGTTGTGACACCCATCCCAAGCCAGTACTGATCAACATTCCACCCCTCCTGTGACCCATGGTTTGTCTGTGTATTCAGAGCCAGTGAGAAACAGACTTTTATAATAATAAAAAACTGCGTTAACGCGCGATAAAATAATTGTCGGCGTTAATCAATTAATGCGTTAACGCGATAATAACACGTTAACTTGCCCAGCCCTAATAATAACAATAATTATTATTACTATTATTATTTTAAAAATGTAATTGCATTTTAATAATAATTACATTTAAATAAAAAATATTTATTATTGTTAATTTCATTATTAAATAATACTATACATCAGTTTAGTAAGCAACTATACATCAAATAAAAACCAAATGAAAACATTCAAATAAACATCGCTATTAGTGGGTGCATTTAATTCTTAGTAAATTCCCCCCAAAATCCAAAGATTTAGATCATAAAAAGCAGGTCTCACCAGAGTCCGAGCTGTACATGTAGACGAACCTAGACCACTTGTAGTGTTTGATTACGCCCACCAGGGCGTCCTGCAGTTCGGGTCTCAACTGGATAACAAACTGGTTGGAGTTTTCCATGGGGAAGCTGGGCGTCACGAAGCAGACGTGTAGCGCACCGCAGAACGACATCAACATGTTGACGGTCTTCCTGTCGTACACGCCGATGATGGCGTACACTCCTTTGGAGAACTGCGAACAGACTGGAGACGACAACAGAACATGATTTACAACACAGACATCATTCACGTCGCATTGTTAACATCTCGCTGGTTTTATTATTCACTTCTGAGAAGCAATTAGTAAACGTTTCTATATGCATCACTGGACTTGAAATGGTGCGGATGGAGTTTCTAAAGAGGCAGATAATCAATGCGCACAAAGGTTCTCGCTGACATTTACCAAACAGCAGGGCGCTTTTCTACCTCTGCTGCCTTGAACGCTGCATATCTTTTCCTCTCCCTGTTGGTGGCAAAATGGCCTCAATCTGTTTTGTTTTGTATTTTAATGCTGTATCATACTCTGTTGTTGCTATCTTTGCCCTGGCTGAGGTTATTTTTCACTCTGGCTCCGGGCCTCACGTTTCAGTCCCGCAACTAAACAGATTGAAGTTGCAGTCTGTTCGCTGCTCAAGGCCCAAATCCCAGCAGCGGCCGCGTACACGCCGATGATGGCGTACACTCCTTTGGAGAACTGCGAACAGACTGGAGACGACAACAGAACATGATTTACAACACAGACATCATTCACGTCGCATTGTTAACATCTCGCTGGTTTTATTATTCACTTCTGAGAAGCAATTAGTAAACGTTTCTATATGCATCACTGGACTTGAAATGGTGCGGATGGAGTTTCTAAAGAGGCAGATAATCAATGCGCACAAAGGTTCTCGCTGACATTTACCAAACAGCAGGGCGCTTTTCTACCTCTGCTGCCTTGAACGCTGCATATCTTTTCCTCTCCCTGTTGGTGGCAAAATGGCCTCAATCTGTTTTGTTTTGTATTTTAATGCTGTATCATACTCTGTTGTTGCTATCTTTGCCCTGGCTGAGGTTATTTTTCACTCTGGCTCCGGGCCTCACGTTTCAGTCCCGCAACTAAACAGATTGAAGTTGCAGTCTGTTCGCTGCCCAAGGCCCAAATCCCAGCAGGGGCCGCCTGAGGGGCACAGGGGGAGCAGGAGCGATAGGCATGGCCATCACCCAAACTGCCTGCCCCACAATGCAACAGCCCACAAGCAGTGCAGGGTGCCAGCATGCGTGTTTGTGTGTGTGTGTGTGTGTGTGTGTGTGTGTGTGTGTATGTGTGTGTGTGTCTGTGACCACTGGCCTTCATCACATGCACTATGACTCACTTCAACATCCGGCTGAAACATAAACACTTCATCTGTCAGATATATAGATACTGTCTCATTCTGAAATCACATGCATGAAATAAACGAACAAATTACATCTTATAAAGAGAAGGTGATATTCAACACAGGCACACTAATTTAAACTGCTCTCTCTGCACCGTATATAAAAGTCACACGCTTGGTGCTAAGCAATAATGATTTTGACATGTCTATAACATATTCTGCAGTGAGATCTGAGGCAATATTGGGGGTGTTCTTATCACATGGCTCTGCTTCCTCTGTGACTGATGACTTGCACATTAATTCTGTCTGGGCTGAGCTTTGTGGACCCGGAGAGACAGAGAGAGAGAGAAAGTGAAAAGGGAAAGGAAGGTGGGGGACTGCATCCTTCTGTGTTAGCCATTACCAAAGACATATGGCACACTGAATTGAAATCCTCACCATACCATATGCGCTTGTCTTGAATGGTTTCACATACTTTACTATATTTATTTTTTGTCAATTCATACAATGTTAATATACTGTGCTCATTTATCTACAACATATAGTTGAACTGGCTTCCTGGCAACAGGCATCAGCAGAACATATTCATTACCTTTATTTGATATCACTTGGCATATGACTTCATTCTTAATGACAACATTAATTGCAGCGATATATTGGCTGACTGAACAGAGTTTTAGTGCCTTGCTCATGGGGTTTTAAACTTGCAATGCTATCTGAGACAGTCACACTGATGTACTTGAGAGTGATGCGAGTGTGAGTCACACTCCTTTACTGATTCTTTCCCTCGTCTTCTACGCATCATTTCCTGTTCTTTTTCTATTTTCCTATTAATAAAAAGTGACAAAAAAAAAATCTATACAAATTTTTTTTTTTGGGGGTGGGTACAGTTTTGTAAAGTTTTTGATAGAAGTCTTATGCTCACCAAGGCTGCATTTATTTGATAAAAAATACAGTAAAAACAGTAATATTATGAAATATTATTACAGTTTAAAATAACTCTTTTCTATTTAAATATATTTCCAAGTGCAATTTATTTCTGTGATAGAAAAGCAGAATTTTCAGCATCATTACTCCAGTCTTCAGTGTCACATGATCCTTCAGAAATCATTCTAATATGCTGATTTGGTGATCAAGAAACATTTCATATTATTATCAATGTTGAAATCAGTTATGCTGCTTAATATTTCTGTGGAAACGGTGACACATTTTGATGAACCGTGATACATCATGATTATGAATAGAGTTAAAAGCTGCATTTATATGAAAAAATTATTTTTTGAAACAATGTAACAGTCTCTCAATTTTGATCAATTGCATCCTTGTTCAATACAATTCTTTAAAAAATTAATTTAAAAAAGATTAAAAATTGTACTGACTGCAAACTTTTGAATGGTAGTGTATGTAAATAAAATGGCAATTTCCTTAACGGGTCATTTTTGGCCCTGTGAACTGTTAGAAAATAAACGCTTAAAACACTTTTCAGATGCTTACTAGTTTAAGTAATTTGTCAGTTTGTTTATTTAATCTCAAGCTCTTCCCTAACTTTAAATAAAACTTAGGAGTAAAATTGTTAATAAATTGAAGGACAACTGTAATTTGTCATTTCAAAAGTAGTAACAAATGTCCTGATAAAAAGTTTCCAAGATAGAATAATAACATAAACACATTTGGTTTTTAATCAGTAACACATTTGCAAACATTTCAATGGAATCTATTTGCCACACGGCTGCTGCCACTTCCCACGTGTGTGATAATGTGGAAGCAGATTGGAAGTGTGCGGCTCTCTCACTCTCTCACTCATCTGCTTCCCTGTTCTGAAAAGTTCCTCATGACAGGGAGCACATGGCCATGTCATCTGACCCTCTAATGACAGTAACACACTGGCCGCCTGCAGTGGTTTGTGTTAGCCTGAGTAGAGGCGTAAAACACGATGTGAACACCTCTGGCAAGCCTGTGCTCTCTCTGGCCCTGCTAAAGATCCTGGCAGCATCTGCCTGTCCTGGCACCATCTCACAAACAGATCTCCACAGGTCTGTTCGGTCGTACCAGACCCTCGGCGGGGATGACTGATGACTGTATTGAATGTTCAGCTTGTCTGTGGTCATGGGACTCGTTTAGTATAAACTAAGCTGATGCAATCAGTCTAGAAGTTACACAATAAAAATATATTTTACAGTTTAAAATAACTCTTTTCTATTTAAATATATTTCCAAGTGCAATTTATTTCTGTGATAGAAAAGCAGAATTTTCAGCATCATTACTCCAGTCTTCAGTGTCACATGATCCTTCAGAAATCATAATATGCTGAATTGGTGCTCAAGAAACAAAGTTAAGTGTTGAAACAGTTGAGCTGCTTAATATTTTTGTGCAAAAAATTATTATTTTTTCAGGATACTTTGGTTAATAGAAAGTTCAAAGGTACAGCATTTATTTGAAGAAGAAATATTTTTGTAACATTATAATATTGTCACTTTTGATCAATTGAATGTGCCCTTGCTGAATATATAAAGTATAAAAAATTAAAAGATTAAAAATTGTACTGTCTGCAAACTTTTGAATGGTAGTGTATGTAAATAAAATGGCAAATGGCAGAACACAATAAGTAGCAGCACAATAGAAAGTAGTTTTGATGGATATCACTTAGAAAACTAGTTGAACAAAAGCCGGTATATAAACAAATTATAGTTATATTTTCCATATGAAGGGTATTTTCAGCATTAGAGTTAGCATTCGTTTATGAGGTGTTAACTGATAAAGAGTAAAGACAAATAACAAATAAATGTGCTCAAATATGTTTTTCTTCAGTTTCCAAGAAACATAAACACATTTGGTTTTTAATCAGTAACACATTTGCAAACATTTCAATGGAATCTATGGAATCTATGGCTGCTGCCACTTCCCACGTGTGTGATAATGTGGAAGCAGATTGGAAGTGTGCGGCTCTCTCACTCTCTCACTCATCTGCTTCCCTGTTCTGAAAAGTTCCTCATGACAGGGAGCACATGGCCATGTCATCTGACCCTCTAATGACAGTAACACACTGGCCGCCTGCAGTGGTTTGTGTTAGCCTGAGTAGAGGCGTAAAACACGATGTGAACACCTCTGGCCAGCCTGTGCTCTCTCTGGCCCTGCTAAAGATCCTGGCAGCATCTGCCCGTCCTGGCACCATCTCACAAACAGATCTCCACAGGTCTGTTCGGTCGTACCAGACCCTCGGCGGGGATGACTGATGACTGTATTGAATGTTCAGCTTGTCTGTGGTCATGGGACTCGTTTAGTATAAACTAAGCTGATGCAATCAGTCTAGAAGTTACACAATAAAAATATATTTACACAAAAAATAAAATAAAATAGCAGCTGTGGTTGCCAAAAATTCACTGTAAAAAATACGATGTCAATGTTTCAGGTATTATGAGATGGGATATTGATGCCTGTATATTTTACAACTTATTTTACAGCGTATATTTAATTAAGTGGTATAATGTCAATATACAAATCTTCTTGAACTAACAAAATTAACTTTCTACGTTATACTTTAAAATGTACTGATAACTACCAAGGGAATACAGGGGGGACAACATAAAACCACAAGATGAATCAGAGTTCATTGCCTGCATCCATAAAACAAGGCCAATAATCATATATACAGTAGACCATGAAGGTAACTCACATGACACTCAAATAATGCAGTAAACAAAATTAATAACAGAATATGTAGCACAAAACGCTCTTTGTACAGTATCAAAAAAATAAAAAAATAGAAGAAACACAATGCATATGTGATGTGTCATGCAGGGATTTCTGAGAATGTCTTTTACTGGTTATTAATGGTAAATCATGTTAATTTATAGTTTTTACTTGCATAAACTAAGAACTTAATTGAAAATGCACTTTCAGCTTGATATCCCTTACGCTAATAATTAATTAAAGGAATAATTAAATAAGTAATAATAAGTAATAATTTCTAAATAAAGAAAAATTACCATAATTTAAGTCAATGTTATTTGAAACACCACTGACAAAAATAAAGCATGGCATGCCAAACATTACAATGTGAATGAAGCCAAGCTTCAGTTGCATTGTCCAGGTCATGACATTTCCAAAAGACAAATTATTGCTTTAGTCTAACTGAAACTGAAACATGCATTGTTTTTTGCATGTATTTGTAACAAAAAAAGCAGCATGAACATTCTACTAATGTTCTCCTTTTGTGTTCCATAGAAGAAATTAGAGATTTTTAATTTCAACATCAACTGACAACAGTGAAGAAACAGTATATTCTTTGTAGCTTGGCTGCTGAACTGGCTTTCCAGTGTTTCTGTTTTTGCTCATCCTAAATTACATCAGTTCCGCCTAATATGTGTGAGGCCAGTCTATTTAAGTGACAGGGTGTCTGAGAGGTTCTTTCCAGGCAGCACTATGGAGTAAACCTGCTTTAAACTGCAGTCTGAGAGCAGTCACAGGTAGACTCCCTCAGGAGAACTGTGGAGACTAAATAGCCATTTCCTTCTCAATCACTCACTCACTATTTCTCTTTTCTCAATCCCTCCAATCATGAGCAGAGAACCTGTGGATTATTTGGAGCCTGTGTGCCCTTTCATATGTTGTTATTTGGTGTATGTTGATGCCCGATAACATTTTGATGTATTTGAATAACTGTGCAGTGGACTAAATTTGAAAGGACACCAAGCTCCACCTCTTCCATCCACATTTACTGCTTTAATGAGGTGCTCTGCTCGCTCTTTCGGCCTCCAGTCCTCTGTATAAACACACACGCGCACTATATCCTTTGGCACCCTCCAACATACACACACAAGCTACATGCCTCACAGATTAAATATAAAACACACACACGCACATTCAAAATAACTCCGCAATCTCAATCTTGCTACACAAAAGCGTCTGCAAATATCACAGTAATTACACACAGACAAGCTTAATAAGACCTTTCTCTCTCTCTCTCTCTCTCTCTCTCTCTCTCTCTCTCTCTCACACACACACACACACACAGATAAGGACACACATAAGCCTGCATACTCATTGACGGGAGTTACACGTCATTACCCTACACAGTGGAGCGTATGGCTGCGGGCACTCAAGGGGACATGTAGTAATAATCACTCCTGTATCCTGCTTTATTTATACCCTAAGTGGACAGTTCCAGGTCAGCTATACATAATGTGTTATTTCCAAGGAATTCAACCTTTACAAATACAGTATATGCATGGTATGAGAACATAAGCCAGGGCTTCTCATCATTTGCATGTACTCATTGCTTGCTCATATCCTGTGATAATTCCATTCAATCACATTGGCTGATGGCTTACAAATGTCAGAATGCTTTTAAAAAGGAATAAACATCCTCAGGGCTGTCTATAATATTTCTAATATTTTAATTTATGTATTTTATAATATAATGTTTATATATTGTATTTATTCAAATAATAATAATAATAATAATAATTATTATTATTATTATAAGGTGATATTTAACACAGGCACACTAATTTAAACTGTTCTCTCTGCACTGTATATAAAAGTCACACACTTGGTGCTAAGCAATAATGAGTGTGACACGTCTATAACAGACGCTGCCGTGAGCTCTGAGGTAATATTGGGGGTGTTCTTATCACACGGCTCTGCTTCCTCTGTGACTGATGACTTGCACATTAATTCTGTCTGGGCTGAGCTTTGTGGACCCGGAGAGACAGCGAGAGAGAGAGAAAGTGAAAAGGGAAAGGAAGGTGGGGGACTGCATCCTTCTGTGTTAGCCATTACCAAAGACATATGGCACACTGAATTGAAATCCTCACCATACCATATGCGCTTGTCTTGAATGGTTTCACATACTTTACTATATTTATTTTTTGTCAATTCATACAATGTTAATATACTGTGCTCATTTATCTACAACATATAGTTGAACTGGCTTCCTGGCAACAGGCATCAGCAGAACATATTCATTACCTTTATTTGATATCACTTGGCATATGACTTCATTCTTAATGACAACATTAATTGCAGCGATATATTGGCTGACTGAACAGAGTTTTAGTGCCTTGCTCATGGGGTTTTAAACTTGCAATGCTATCTGAGACAGTCACACTGATGTACTTGAGAGTGATGCGAGTGTGAGTCACACTCCTTTACTGATTCTTTCCCTCGTCTTCTACGCATCATTTCCTGTTCTTTTTCTATTTTCCTATTAATAAAAAGAGACAAAAAAAAAATCTATACAAATTTTTTTTTTTGGGGGTGGGTACAGTTTTGTAAAGTTTTTGATAGAAGTCTTATGCTCACCAAGGCTGCATTTATTTGATAAAAAATACAGTAAAAACAGTAATATTATGAAATATTATTACAGTTTAAAATAACTCTTTTCTATTTAAATATATTTCCAAGTGCAATTTATTTCTGTGATAGAAAAGCAGAATTTTCAGCATCATTACTCCAGTCTTCAGTGTCACATGATCCTTCAGAAATCATTCTAATATGCTGATTTGGTGATCAAGAAACATTTCATATTATTATCAATGTTGAAATCAGTTATGCTGCTTAATATTTCTGTGGAAACGGTGACACATTTTGATGAACCGTGATACATCATGATTATGAATAGAGTTAAAAGCTGCATTTATATGAAAAAATTATTTTTTGAAACAATGTAACAGTCTCTCAATTTTGATCAATTGCATCCTTGTTCAATACAATTCTTTAAAAAATTAATTTAAAAAAGATTAAAAATTGTACTGACTGCAAACTTTTGAATGGTAGTGTATGTAAATAAAATGGCAATTTCCTTAACGGGTCATTTTTGGCCCTGTGAACTGTTAGAAAATAAACGCTTAAAACACTTTTCAGATGCTTACTAGTTTAAGTAATTTGTCAGTTTGTTTATTTAATCTCAAGCTCTTCCCTAACTTTAAATAAAACTTAGGAGTAAAATTGTTAATAAATTGAAGGACAACTGTAATTTGTCATTTCAAAAGTAGTAACAAATGTCCTGATAAAAAGTTTCCAAGATAGAATAATAACATAAACACATTTGGTTTTTAATCAGTAACACATTTGCAAACATTTCAATGGAATCTATTTGCCACACGGCTGCTGCCACTTCCCACGTGTGTGATAATGTGGAAGCAGATTGGAAGTGTGCGGCTCTCTCACTCTCTCACTCATCTGCTTCCCTGTTCTGAAAAGTTCCTCATGACAGGGAGCACATGGCCATGTCATCTGACCCTCTAATGACAGTAACACACTGGCCGCCTGCAGTGGTTTGTGTTAGCCTGAGTAGAGGCGTAAAACACGATGTGAACACCTCTGGCAAGCCTGTGCTCTCTCTGGCCCTGCTAAAGATCCTGGCAGCATCTGCCTGTCCTGGCACCATCTCACAAACAGATCTCCACAGGTCTGTTCGGTCGTACCAGACCCTCGGCGGGGATGACTGATGACTGTATTGAATGTTCAGCTTGTCTGTGGTCATGGGACTCGTTTAGTATAAACTAAGCTGATGCAATCAGTCTAGAAGTTACACAATAAAAATATATTTACACAAAAAATAAAATAAAATAGCAGCTGTGGTTGCCAAAAATTCACTGTAAAAAATACGATGTCAATGTTTCAGGTATTATGAGATGGGATATTGATGCCTGTATATTTTACAACTTATTTTACAGCGTATATTTAATTAAGTGGTATAATGTCAATATACAAATCTTCTTGAACTAACAAAATTAACTTTCTACGTTATACTTTAAAATGTACTGATAACTACCAAGGGAATACAGGGGGGACAACATAAAACCACAAGATGAATCAGAGTTCATTGCCTGCATCCATAAAACAAGGCCAATAATCATATATACAGTAGACCATGAAGGTAACTCACATGACACTCAAATAATGCAGTAAACAAAATTAATAACAGAATATGTAGCACAAAACGCTCTTTGTACAGTATCAAAAAAATAAAAAAATAGAAGAAACACAATGTATATGTGATGTGTCATGCAGGGATTTCTGAGAATGTCTTTTACTGGTTATTAATGGTAAATCATGTTAATTTATAGTTTTTACTTGCATAAACTAAGAACTTAATTGAAAATGCACTTTCAGCTTGATATCCCTTACGCTAATAATTAATTAAAGGAATAATTAAATAAGTAATAATAAGTAATAATTTCTAAATAAAGAAAAATTACCATAATTTAAGTCAATGTTATTTGAAACACCACTGACAAAAATAAAGCATGGCATGCCAAACATTACAATGTGAATGAAGCCAAGCTTCAGTTGCATTGTCCAGGTCATGACATTTCCAAAAGACAAATTATTGCTTTAGTCTAACTGAAACTGAAACATGCATTGTTTTTTGCATGTATTTGTAACAAAAAAAGCAGCATGAACATTCTACTAATGTTCTCCTTTTGTGTTCCATAGAAGAAATTAGAGATTTTTAATTTCAACATCAACTGACAACAGTGAAGAAACAGTATATTCTTTGTAGCTTGGCTGCTGAACTGGCTTTCCAGTGTTTCTGTTTTTGCTCATCCTAAATTACATCAGTTCCGCCTAATATGTGTGAGGCCAGTCTATTTAAGTGACAGGGTGTCTGAGAGGTTCTTTCCAGGCAGCACTATGGAGTAAACCTGCTTTAAACTGCAGTCTGAGAGCAGTCACAGGTAGACTCCCTCAGGAGAACTGTGGAGACTAAATAGCCATTTCCTTCTCAATCACTCACTCACTATTTCTCTTTTCTCAATCCCTCCAATCATGAGCAGAGAACCTGTGGATTATTTGGAGCCTGTGTGCCCTTTCATATGTTGTTATTTGGTGTATGTTGATGCCCGATAACATTTTGATGTATTTGAATAACTGTGCAGTGGACTAAATTTGAAAGGACACCAAGCTCCACCTCTTCCATCCACATTTACTGCTTTAATGAGGTGCTCTGCTCGCTCTTTCGGCCTCCAGTCCTCTGTATAAACACACACGCGCACTATATCCTTTGGCACCCTCCAACATACACACACAAGCTACATGCCTCACAGATTAAATATAAAACACACACACGCACATTCAAAATAACTCCGCAATCTCAATCTTGCTACACAAAAGCGTCTGCAAATATCACAGTAATTACACACAGACAAGCTTAATAAGACCTTTCTCTCTCTCTCTCTCTCTCTCTCTCTCTCTCTCTCTCTCTCACACACACACACACACACAGATAAGGACACACATAAGCCTGCATACTCATTGACGGGAGTTACACGTCATTACCCTACACAGTGGAGCGTATGGCTGCGGGCACTCAAGGGGACATGTAGTAATAATCACTCCTGTATCCTGCTTTATTTATACCCTAAGTGGACAGTTCCAGGTCAGCTATACATAATGTGTTATTTCCAAGGAATTCAACCTTTACAAATACAGTATATGCATGGTATGAGAACATAAGCCAGGGCTTCTCATCATTTGCATGTACTCATTGCTTGCTCATATCCTGTGATAATTCCATTCAATCACATTGGCTGATGGCTTACAAATGTCAGAATGCTTTTAAAAAGGAATAAACATCCTCAGGGCTGTCTATAATATTTCTAATATTTTAATTTATGTATTTTATAATATAATGTTTATATATTGTATTTATTCAAATAATAATAATAATAATAATAATTATTATTATTATTATATAAATTATATTTCAAATATATTATAGAATATAATGTTTTACTATAAATAAAATATTATCATTATGATTATATCATAAAAATATAATATTTAATTTTTATAATTTATAACTATATAATATTTTAAAGTCAGCATGAAATAGAAATTGCAGTTGTCTTTTCTTCCCTACGGAGGCATATTTGATTAAAACGGCTTCTCAAATGAGAAAAAAATGTTAATGATAAGAATGATTTTGGTTAAAGATTATGAGGGCACATAAATAAATAAAAAAACATTATAAAATAAACAAATAATTTATAATAAACACTGCAACATTCCATAAAATTAAGAAATGTCAAATTTTTCATGGTGACTATAATTACATTATAAGAACTCTAATAATAATTTGAACCTACACATTCACATGATCCAGAATTTTCATGTATTTTGACTGCAATAGAATAATGTCTGCTCTTCCCTGAAAGTGCAAAAGAGGATCCTGAGAAATCTCTTTGTTCTGGATAACGGTAGTCATGCCCTAAGCTGGTCTGCTGACAAGGCCTCTCAGGGCTGAAACGGCTGCTATCACTCCTGCAACAGGAGAACAAACCAATTTAGCAAAAGCCAGCGGAGACCTCAGAAAGATGTTTTTTTTTTCCTATTACCCAAACACAACAAATAGCCTGAGTACTGCATCTCATTTTATCCATCATGTCTGATGCAATAAAAAAGCATAACATATTGACAGTTTAAGCTACGGTATGATTTTTGTGTCATTTTATAAAAACAACTAAATTGTCCTGCCAGGTGGCTGACATTAGGACTTAGGCCATGAGTCCACCAAAGCATTTTTAGCCAGCTGAAAATGGCTAGCTGTGAGCGCTTGAGAGTGCATCTGAGGTGCAGCGTTTTTTCACTTGAGACACTTTCAGTGGTATGATACGGAATATCCATGGAAGTGTAACTAGTATCTGATTTTGCAGATAATTTATTTATGAATACAAAAATGTTGACACAATATAAATACTTGCTCTAGCCCTTGTTTTAAATGATTTTGTTGCATTGATGTGCTTCTTGTTGTCATCTGTTGCTGTGGTACAAGGAGGATGTGGCGATTGGTCGGTGTGGAATTTGTCCCGCCCATCCCCCACTGTGATTGGACGGCTGACTAAAAAAATGACAGTGATGAGCAGTACGTTTTACCCAAAGTTGAACATTCTTCAACTCTTAGTGGTGAGAAAAAAATGCTGAGCACGCAGCACTTGGTGTGAAAATAAAAAAAAACAAAAAACAAACTCAGCGCCTCATCATGCTCTTGGAGTCATAAAAATGTGGCGCTCCCATTGAAAACAATTGAAAAAATACGCTACCCTCAGGAGAAAATGCTTTTGTGGACACGCAACCTTACTGCTGTGGCCCTAAAGCATTATTTAAAAGCCACACAAACGCATTTGAATGATTTCCATCAACCATCTCCTTACAGGTCTATGAAGTCTGTCTGTCCAGTACGTATCGTCTCAGTTTAGATTTAGCTGTGTTTAAAACAGCGTGACAATAACCGAGCCATAATCCTCACTGTGATTGCCTTTAATGATAATGGTATACAGAGTTACAGGTCCTTCATACTGAGGGCCACAAATAGCTCTCACTGCAGCAAAAGTGATCCAGGTGCAGAGACCACTGCTCTGGCCAAACGAGAGTTCACTTCTTCAGAATGAGTCGCCTGCACAAACTGAGCATGAGAGTGTGAACCACAAAAATATGGATGGGAATAAAATCCACATCAGTGGCAAATGTGACAGGTCGGCACACACACTGGGTGGCACAACTGTGTGCCCATACCAGCGTATATCCAACCAATCAATGCCCAAATTATTCCAACCTAGGCTCATTCAAAATACGTGCCTCTAAATACATTTCTGCAACACTGTTATTATGTACCTTACTGCACGTTTCGCGGCAGTTTCAAAGTGAAATGTCCAGTGAGTGGCGCTAAAACACAGGTTCAATACGTGACCCTGGTACGTTTTTTTACGTTGATATAGGCATGTATTGCTGTGTTTTTATTACGTTGCTTCAGGTACGTATTGCAGCGGTTCATAATTCAAATATCCGGGGACTGTCGCTAAAAATGAATGATCTATCGTGTTGGAAATATCCCCCTACACCAAACCCAAGCCTAAACCTACCCGATAGTGTTAACAAATGCAAAACTGATATAAAAATGCATTTTTTGATGCAACCGTGCCATTTGATCTTCCTTATATGCAGGTTTGAACTGTTTTGTCGAAGCATAGTTTCACAGGATTCGTACCGGAGCTCTTCACCAATCAAGTGCAACTCTATACTGTTTGAGCTACCGAACAAACCTACTGAATATGAAAACCCACACATATGAGGCTGGATATGTGACGCTAACGTTCAAAAGTACCCTATCAGTTTTGAAATCTCACAGCATGCATGGTTTTGAATATATAACATAATATTCCTCAAGTAATTGTGTGAAAATTAGGCTTTATTAATCGAAACTGTGGACCTGTAAATCATACTTTTCCACCTGAAAAGGAATAAAAGTTGTTGGAGTTTTACTGCCTCTAGTGTTCATTTCAACTGGAAACTGCAGCGATTCGTACGTATAGGTATGTTTTTACAGTTTTGCAGAAATGTATTTAGAGGCACGTATTTTGAATGAGCCTATGTTGAATTATTCATGTGATGGCAAAGCTGAACTTTCAGCATCATTACTCCGGTCTTCAGTGTCACATGATCCTTCAGAAATCATTCTAATATGCTGATTTGATCATCAAGGAATCTGCACACTCACGTAAAGCAATATATACTGTATAGTAAATCTCAACTGCTTCATTGCTTGTTTCATCAGAAAATATAAACTATATTATGGCCCAGCACTAATCTACTAAATGTGACTATAAGGCATGAAGATATTATATTATAAATATAAACATCATGATTTTCTGTAAAGCTTCTTTGAAACAATTTGTATTGTGAAAAAGTGCTATACAATTATATATGACTTGACGTTTCAAATGTTGTTCAAAAATAAATGTTTAGAGTATTAGAGATGCATAGTTAAAGGGATATCTAAAAAACAAAGTAAACCAAATAACTTATGAAGAATTGTCTGGTTGACAGGAATTTTGTACCAGAAACAACTAAGGATGTTGATCTCAGAGCATGATGTGGAGCAACTAATTAAAAATAGCAACACAACTAACTTAACTACATTTTCCAGTAGCGTGACAGTAGCTCTGCTGCTTCCAAATTTCAGCTTTTCCAGCAACAAGGTACTTTTCCTAGTAGTGGTATTGATTGACAAAACGTTATTTCATTGTTTTTATGGCACATTCTGAAGCTCTACATTCAGACAGCGTGTTTGGATATATCCACACACACACACACACACACACACACACACACACACAGTTTCCATGTTTTATGGGGACATTCCATAGGCGTAATGTTTTTTATACTGTACAAACTGTATGTGCTATTGCCCTACACCAACCCTACCCCTAAACCTACCCCTTACAGGAAACTTTGTGCATTTTTACTTTCTCAAAAAAACTCATTCTGTATGATTTATAAGCTTGTTTCCTCATGGGGACCTCAAAAATGTCCCCACAAGGTCAAAATTTACTAGTATTACTATCCTTGTGGGGACATTTGGTCCCCATAACGTGATAAATACCAGGTACACACACACACACAACACACACACACACACACACACACACACACACACACAACACTTAATGCATGTGAGCACAATAATAAATTCCCAGCTGAGAACCCTTCCTCTTGTACGGCTGGACATTAAACTCAAGTCAAGGATTAGAACACTAAGTAGGCCTGAAGAGTGTTAGAGCAGGCTGACCAGAAAACTCGACGCTCAGTCTTGGTGTGCAGGGGATGAACAAAACGGTCACACTTTCAAAGAGTGCTAATAGTGCTGTGAGCCCGTAGCTGCTGGGCTCAGTATGTGTCCTCGACATCACGGAAAGGATAAAAGCACAGTTCTTAGACAGGCATCAGTAACACGTATTAGCTCTTGTGCTTTGCAAAGTTGCAAAGCATAAAAGAGGCAGATGTCAGCTTAAGTCAGAGATAGGGCTGGTCTCCTTCTCTCTCTTCCACACTCTTTCTTTCTCTTCTTTGTTTCACCAATGTAAAGGAACAATGACATCTTAATGCCTAATTAAGCCGATAATTGAGAAAACCAGACCATTCACAAGGCATCTTAAGAGACAGCAGGCTGACCCACACACACACACACACACGTTAGTGGGAATTGGAGTCATAAGGAGTCTGGTTCCGATTCCATTTTGATTCTTTTAGTACTTCTGAGGAAGCAATAGAAATAGAAGGATGTGCTATCAATTTATTATTTCTTGGCACCCAGACTTTCTCTCTCTCATCACATTCAATTCAGATGGTAAGCTTACAGTTTAGCTAAAATAAATTCAGACCACTGAATATCAGTGCTACACTCTATTAAAGTGTTTTTGTGCAGTTTTGCATCCATATCATTGGAAGAATCCAAAGGTTTATGGTTATGTTTATACAATTGAATGTCATGAAAATTACTTGTGGAATGAGTTAATGCAACATAATTCTTTGATAATTTGTCAGTGTGTGGAATTCATTTAAATTTGTAATACAGAAACTTACTTTATCCATAGCATTATAACTACATTAATTATTTTCGCTTTGAATGAAGAAAATTCAAATCCAGACATGTTAAAAACAATGATTATGAATTTCTAATCGAATTTTTAGTAAATAAAATGAAATCAAAATGAAAATCATTCTACTGTAACATGCTGATTTGCTGCTTATAAATACAATAAATTTGTTCAGTTTTGTTTATTTAATTGCATAGAAACCTATCATCAGATTAATTAGGTTTAATTAACGGTTTCATTTTCTGAGTGTAGTTTTCTTTTTTTTTTTTTTTTTTTAACTCTACACCTGAGCCAGATCTTCCATATCACAAAACATTTTTCTAACATGGATAATACAGCCTATGATTACATCTCCACAAGCACTAAAACCTACAGTGATTAGAATTAAAAAACCCTTCTCAAATTCTCTACGGTGATGTCAGCCAAGACAGACGCATGTGTCCTCATTAAGACAGGAAGCTCAGGTTATATGGGACATCCTACTAATGAAGCATAATTGGACTGCTTCCACTATTTAACATGGCACTATATGAAGGTATGGGGACAGCGGAGTCTCTTGCACTAGATAACAATGTCAAGTTAACATTGTCTCATACTGATTTTATTCTTCAGTCTGTTACACCGATTCTTGTATTTGTCATTTCCAGCTAGAAAATCAAAAGCTTCCCTTAGTGTTTTACCACTTTTAAATTCTTTGTTGTAGTTTTATTTTTTTAAAAAGCACAGTAACAGTTGTCATGTTTTTGAGGAAGACAAGACAGATGTGAGCAGACGTGATGCTCTCTTTGTCTCTCATTAAGGTAAAGGACTGTGCAAGACAAGAGAATCTCTGTTCATCTCTCAGACTGAACATGACAGCTCTTCTCTTTGCCTCGTTGAGAAGTACATCCCTCGCTGGATCCTTTCTCACAGCTCTCAAAAAAAACAACAACAACAGCTACAGTGAACCAGAGATACAAAGCCACCATATATTTAAATCCACCACGCATTAGACACAGTCACCTCCCCATTATTGTTGTGAATGACCAAAATGTATGAAACTGCATTGGATTTCCCAAGCTGCTACATTTCAGAGCTGCCATGGGATGTCATGAAAGGCTGGTGTTTTTATTCATGTTTTTTTTTTCAGGGCAAGTCACAAATGACAGTTTGAGATTGAGATCCGGACCAGCATTGGTTCCATATAAATCACAAATAATTTCTCATAAATTAATAGACACTACATTCAAAAATTTGAGGTTGGTACGATTTTTTTGTTGTTGTTTTTGAAAGAATTCCCTTATGCACCAAGGCTGCATGTATTTGACTGAAAATACAGTAAATACATTATTATTAATATTTGTGAAGCATTATCACAGTTTAAAATCACTGTTTTCTGTAGTAATACATTTTAAAATGTACTTTATTCCTGTGATAGCAAAGCTGAATTTTCAGCATCATTACTCCAGTCTTTAGTGACACATGATCCTTCATAAATCATGCTGATTTGCTGCTCAAGAAACATTTCTTATTATTATCAATGTTTAAAACAGTTGAGCTGCTCACTATTTTTGTGAAAACCGTAATCATAAAGTCAGTTTTTTTTCTCCATATGGGACTGTTAAGATACAAACTGCATAGGCAACATAAAAGCTGACAAGGTGCGTTTACACAATTTCAGTGTCATGCGACTGAAGAAATGTGTCAACTGCTAGATTCTGCTGAACAGGGGTAGACAGTACATTGATTATAATGAAAGTGATTTAATGGCTAACTGTAGGTTGTTTACGGTTGCCAAGCAACAGCACAACCTGTAATACAGAATTCGACTGGTGTGCAGTCACAGGTGCGCAGCGGCTTCGAGTGTGGCTCATCCAATCAGAATCTATAGTGTTTATTTTGTGATTTTTGATTGATTGTTCAGACCTTTTCTGCGAAGGAAATTAAAGGGGTCATATGATGCGATTTAAATTTTTCCTTTCTCTTTGGAGTGTTACAAGCTCTTGGTGCATAAAGAAGATCTGTAAAGTTGCAAAGACTAAAGTCTCAAATCCAAAGATATATTCTTTATAAAAATGTAAGAGTCAACCACGCCTCCCTAAAACGCCTCATTTAAACACGCCCCCAACATGTCTACGTCACGATGTGGGAAGATTTGCATAACGCCGTCCAAATGTTCATGCAAAGAAAGAAGGCGTAACTTTGATTCTCGCTGTAGTATTGTTGTTGCCGCCACCGCCATGTTCTGGAGACGCTTATGAAAGCGAAACTACTTTGTTTGGCCTTCCAAAAGAGGACACAACTAGAAATCAGTGGTTAAGTTGTATTTACAACACTGTTCCGGAACAGTTCAACCCAAATATTCAGATGTGTGCGCATTTTATGGAGGACGAGGACTGTTTCCTGGGAGAGTATAGCCTACAATGCTGGTGTCTGTTTCTATAAAGTGGAGCAATTCCAACTTTGCAAGGACAGTCTGGCGCTTCATGACTCACAGCCTGTAAGTACGTTTTTATATTTAAAGAATTTGCCACTGACGATTCAAACGCGAGTTTTGAGCAGTGTAGAGTAGCGCTTGTTGTTTGTCGTTTCTCCGATCACAAATGCAGACATGGTTTTATGTTTACGTAGTGAGATACACAATGCAACGCATAAAAAGACAGTATAAGTCATTATACTCAGTAATTATGTCCCCACTGGATGCAACAAACGCCTCGTTTATAATGGGTTTTACTGGTTTTGTCTTGTCGCACATCACGTGCGCGCATCACCTGCGCACAGGCGCTCGTTGCACACACGGCATCACAATATGGCAAGGGGCGTAACATTTCCATCACACGCTTGAGGTATTCAGCCAATCACAATGCACTGGATAGCTGGCCAATCAGAGCACACCTCGCTTTTCAGACCGATGAGCTTTGTAAAAATCGACGCGTTTCAGAAAGGCGGCATAAAGGAGAAACAATAATGTACATTATGTGGAAAATAATGCGTTTTTTTAACCTTAAACCGCATAAACACATTGCATTACACCAAATACACAAAATAATGTTCTTTTTAGCAACGTCATATGACCCCTTTAAGGGACTGAACCTCTTGGCACTTTAATTGAATGTCCTGCTTTAGGGAATCCCATCCAGATCATTTATTCATTGTTGCTCCGGGAGATGTGGTGATTGAGGGTGATCCCTCCCACCCCTTCCAGCCTCCTGTTACACAAAAACTCAACACCCCAGAGCAAACTCCCCCAACACACACAGTCCTAGAAATCCTCTACCGTGCTGCCTGTACGCATTTCTCTGTGACTGTACAACATGCAGAAAGACTCGCTGCAGAGGGTTATTATTTTCTTCTCAGTGCAAAACACTGAAAGACATTTCAGGCTTATGACAGAAACCGCTGCTGCTTTACTACTTTACTAGTTTCACTACATATTGTGAAACACCTAATAAAGGAAAACCCACGCACATACATCACTCAGGGCAGATCAAATCAGTGCAGATCAAATTATAGCACCAGTAAATAAGCCCGATTCAGTTCTTTGTCTTGAAGCATGCCAATATTCTTCTGGCCTGAAGGCTTTCTTTCTTGGAGGTCTATGAGTGACGTGACATGTGACATGTGGCGAAGTATGGTGACCCATACTTGGAATTAGTGCTCTGCATTTAACCCATCCAAAGTGCACACACACAGCAGTGAACACACACACACCATGAACACACACCCGGAGCAGTGGGCAGCCATTTATGCTGCGGTGCCCGGGGAGCAGTTGGTGGTTCAGTGCCTTGCTCAAGGGCACCTCAGTCATGGTATTGAAGGTGGAAGAGAGCGCTGTACATTCACTCCCCCCACCTACAATTCCTGCCGGACCAGAGACTCGAACCCGCAACCTTTGGGTTACGAGTCCGACTCTCTAACCATTAGGCCACGACTTCCCCCTATGATCTTTAAATGGGCTCTTTAGTCTTTGCATGCAGGAATAGGTGAACATCTCGTATTGATTGAGTCTTTGCATGGGGTCGGGCTATTGATCAGCTCTAATTCTGCTCACGGATCAAATAAAGGAATCTACTATTAACTGTGAGGACTTCAAATGTCAGAGAGACGGTTGGGGGTCATTGAATAAATTGCATTCCACCTTTATACAGACACATTCTTCTGAAATTGAAAGCGAAAATGTGTCTATTCCAGGAAAGTGGGAGAGTTAATAAAAAAAACTCCTAATAAAACTATTTTAATCATTTGTTTACTTACCATCAGATTAATATTACTCTCTACATATAGAAGATATCTAAATTTACTTCAGCTTAAAGTAATAAGAGCTACCATCCAACCGGTGAAAACACAGACTGCAGCAGAAATTAAATCAAACGTGGCTTTGGGAAATCAAGTTATTGTATTCAACTGACACTGTATTTCATATATTAATGAACAATAGTAGCACACACAAACTTAAAAATACAAAAGATAGTCTTAGCCCTCAGGTTCTGTTGAGATTGATTCTGATTCTACCCAGAAACCTAAATTATTTATCATAAAAAAATGTTATGATACAAAAAATCAAAATCAAACCCAGTAGGCAAAAATTGTAACTTTATCCCACTGTTTTACCACAAAGTAAATGTGTGCTTTTCAGACATTTTGGAGAATGTTGGTAACCAAACAATCACTTCAAAACATCTTGTATACTTAATAGAAGAAAAAGATTCATACATGTTTGGAACGACATGAGGGTGTCACAGTTATGGACTTTTGTTTGTGTTGCTGTTCTCCTGCCTTAGTCTTCCTTTGACCTAGTTTTCTTGAGTTGCCCTGATTAGTTAATTTGGTTCTACCTGTGTTTATTAATTATCTCATTTGTCTATTAGTACTTAAGTCCTGTGTTCTCCCGGGTTCTTGTTCTGCTATTTGTTGTTGTGTCGATGTGTTGCTACCCCGTACTCTTGGATTCCTTATGTGGATTATTATTAGGGCTGCACGATAAATCGCATGCGATATTTAATGCGCATCTTGACAAAAAGACGGTTCTGTAATCACACATTAACTACACAGAGCCATTGTTCACTGACGAGCTGCGCAAAAAATCGCGCGAATATGAACGTGGTTTTGAGCAGCTCGTCAGTGAACAACAGCTCTGTGTAGTTAATGCTGCTCAATGTGAAAGCCCGCAGGTGATGGAGATTTACCGCTGATTACAGAACCGGCTTTACTGATAAGATGCGCGTTAAGTATCGCATGCGATTTATCGTGCAGCCCTAATTATTATATTAAAGACTTTCTTGTGGATTATTCTTCCTCGTCTTCTTCGCCTTCCTTAGAGAGACTGTAACAGAATAACCGACCCTCAAATTGAGTATCAAAATAGCGGCATTTTCCTTTCTCTTTTGTTTCTGTTTCTTCCCTCTCCCGGAATGGATATCCCAGCTGTTCTACTCCTGTGCCAGCGAACGGTCCCAAGGAGGATTTCACCGCTTTCGTGGAGTGGGTGGTGGAGAAAAACTGATCTCCATTCACCATCTGCCCCGCTGAGGAGGATATCTCCAGCCCCACTCCCGAACCAGAGACCAGCCAGCCGTCATCCCGCTGCACGGAGCAAATGCCGGAGACCACCGCAGATGGAGAGTCTGAGCCTGTCGCGACACATGAGCCAGCATGCATACCCGCTACTGAGCGTCGCCCCGGAGCCTGGACCTCAAGACCGGTCTGACCAGGTGCGTGAGCCGGCAACATCGCCTGTCCCCGATGGAGTACTAGTGGAGATCGAGGGCTTGGAGGGAAGCCCCGCCCACCCTCCCGCCACTGAGGGTGAGCTGCAGCTGGCCTCTGGGATGTATTATGAGGAACTAATGGACATTTTTCAAATGGACTTAATAGACTGGTTTGGGGAGGTAATACCCAGTTCTCCTGCGTCTCCGCTGGCTCCGCCCAGCTCCTGTTCTCCGGTGTTCCCTACCAGCCTCTCTCTCCCGCCTTCTCTTCAAAAACCAGTCAGTTCCTCAGTCCCATCTCCTCTGGTGCCTGTCAGTCCCTCAGTTCACCCTCAGTCAGCGCCATCTAGGCGCTCTGATCCGCCTCTGGACTTCCAGTCTCCAGCTCCGCCTTAGCGTGAGGATCCCCTGTCTCCGCCTCCAGCCTCCGAGCCCTGGACTCCACCTCGGTCCTTCGACCCATCGGCTCCGCCTTGGCTCCTAGCTCCCTCGTCTCCACCGTGGCCCGTCATCCCACTGGCTCCACCGGGCTCCCTCGTCCCTTCGGCTCCGCCTTGGTCAGTCGTCGACCATCCGCCGCCTGGGGACTCTACTCCTTTGGCTTCGCCTCGTCACTCCGTCACTCTGGCTCTGTCAGGCTCCTCCTTCCATTCGGCTCCTCCTTCAACCTCACTCGCTCTGGCTCCGCCGCAGTCTTCCGGATCCCCTTCTCCGCCTTGGTTGCCTAAGCCTTCAGCTCTGCCTTGGCCCTCCGGATCCTCTGTGTCACCCTGGCTCTCCGTCTGCTCGGCTCCATCCTGGGCTCCTCTTCCACC
>NW_015552549.1:663373-670675 GCF_001515605.1 Sinocyclocheilus anshuiensis
CTCAATGTGAAAGCCCGCAGGTGATGGAGATTTACCGCTGATTACAGAACCGGCTTTACTGATAAGATGCGCGTTAAGTATCGCATGCGATTTATCGTGCAGCCCTAATTATTATATTAAAGACTTTCTTGTGGATTATTCTTCCTCGTCTTCTTCGCCTTCCTTAGAGAGACTGTAACAGAATAACCGACCCTCAAATTGAGTATCAAAATAGCGGCATTTTCCTTTCTCTTTTGTTTCTGTTTCTTCCCTCTCCCGGAATGGATATCCCAGCTGTTCTACTCCTGTGCCAGCGAACGGTCCCAAGGAGGATTTCACCGCTTTCGTGGAGTGGGTGGTGGAGAAAAACTGATCTCCATTCACCATCTGCCCCGCTGAGGAGGATATCTCCAGCCCCACTCCCGAACCAGAGACCAGCCAGCTGTCATCCCGCTGCACGGAGCAAATGTCTGAGCCCACCGCAGACGGAGAGCCTGAGCCTGCCGCGATACGTGAGCCAGCGAGCATACCCGCACCAGAGACCAGCCAGCCGTCATCCCGCTGCACGGAGCAAATGCCGGAGACCACCGCAGATGGAGAGTCTGAGCCTGTCGCGACACATGAGCCAGCATGCATACCCGCTACTGAGCGTCGCCCCGGAGCCTGGACCTCAAGACCGGTCTGACCAGGTGCGTGAGCCGGCAACATCGCCTGTCCCCGATGGAGTACTAGTGGAGATCGAGGGCTTGGAGGGAAGCCACGCCCACACTCCCGCCACTGAGGGTGAGCTGCAGCTGGCCTCTGGGATGTATTATGAGGAACTAATGGACATTTTTCAAATGGACTTAATAGACTGGTTTGGGGAGGGAATACTCAGTTCTCCTGCGTCTCCGCTGGTTCCGCCCAGCTCCTGTTCTCCGGTGTTGTCTCGCAACCTCCCTCTTCAGTCCCTCAGCTCACCCTCAGTCAGCGCCATCTGGGCGTTCTGATCCACCTCGGGACTACCAGTCTCCAGCTCCGCCTTGGCATGAGGATCCCCTGTCTCCGCCTCCAGCCTCCGAGCCCTGGAATCCACCTCGGTCCTTCGACCCATTGGCTCCGCCTTGGCTCCTAGCTCCCTCGTCTCCACCGTGGCCCGTCATCCCACCAGCTCCACCGGGCTCCCTTGTCCCTCCGGCTGGACTTTTGTTTGTGTTCCTGTTCTCCTGCCTTAGTCTTCCTTTGACCTAGTTTTCCTGAGTTGCCCTGATTAGCTAATTTGGTTCCACCTGTGTTTATTAATTATCTAATTTTTCTATTAGTACTTAAGTCCTGTGTTCTCCCCTGGTTCTTGTTCTGCTATTTGTTGTTTTGTCGATGTGTTGCTACCCCGTACTCTTGGATTCCTTATGTGGATTATTATATTAAAGACTTTCTTGTGGATTATTCTTCCTCGTCTTCTTCGCCTTCCTTAGAGAGACCGTAACAGAGGGTGAGCAAGTGATGACAACATTTTCATTTTTGAGTGAACTCTCCTTTTATCTAACATGAACTATTAGCAATATACAAACCCGATTCCAAAAAAGTTGGGACACTGTACAAATTGTGAATAAAAACAGAATGCAATGATGTGGAAGTTTCAAATTTCAATATTTTATTCAGAATACAACATAGATGACATATCAAATGTTTAAACTGAGAAAATGTATCATTTTAAGGGAAAAATAAGTTGATTTTACAACTTTTTTGGAATCGGGTTTGTATTTTACAGCTTTTTTAACCTGTTACTTTTTAACCTGTAATGTTCATGTTCATGTTAGTTCACAGTGCATTACCTTTTACATTTTAGGATAAAAATGTATTAGTATTGAAGAATTGTTTATTGTTAGTTAACCAATGTAGTTAACCAATGATAACAAACTAAACCTTATTGTAAAGTGTAACCTATTATTAACATTAGCTATTAAAATGCCCTTGAGGTCTCTGAGACCCCAAACAGAACATGAGGGTTCAGTGTGCTCTTATTGCGCTTTCCAATTATCAATAAAAATATGCTTTCCTAGGTGCCACAGCACTTCTTATTTAATCAGCCTATGCCCCAGAACAATCCTGCCCTCTTTTTTCTGTGTCCTCAACCCCCTCTGGTAAACCCCGGCAGGTGCTGATGGGGAAGGTTTGCTCTAAGGATTGAGCCCACACAGAAGGGGAGCAGCTGAGGGTAAGTTTCCTCAGGCGTCTCCGGACACACATTCAGTCCCTGGCACAAGAGGCCATTCAGCATTACACAGAGTCGGGGCCTTCACAGCACTTCTCTCACAGCTCACTGTGCGAGGGCTGCCCATTCACTACGCAACAGATCAGGACGGGAGCACAGAGCGATAAAAGAGACCTTCGATTATTCTGGACAAACTGCTGCTGCGTTTAAATATGACTGAGCTTCATAATGGGTCAGTGAATAACACATGCCTTATCTTGAGGAAAAAAGGAAGACGGTGTGGAAAAAGTGGAAGAACATCATTGACTAATGAGCATGTTGAATTTTCCACCTGAGGGAACACCATGAAATTCATAGAGGGACTGATTTATCTCTTCACGCCATTTAAAATCCCACCGCACACCTCCTGCTCGGACAGACTCAGTGAATGGAGTTTAATTACACTGTTGGGAAACCTCTGCATTAGTATTTGGAACTGCATAATTATATCTGTTCATAAGGCCATTTCGTAATTGTTTTCATTCCATCTAATTGGTTTTTCTCAAGACCAGAGACAAGGCATGAAGTGCTGATGCATGATTGGTCTGTCTTGACACACACTGAATGCATGAAAGGAGGATAAGGTGGGAAGGTCTATGCATAGCTCAAAATTCACATCAAGAAAATAAATATTGGTTGCTCGGGGGAGATGAATGCTTAGATTTAATGTGCATTTCTTTGATGTGCTCTCAGTAGTATTACAGAACAAAGAATATTTAAAACATGCTACAAAACTGAAAGACATTTTCACATTGATTTTCATACTCAAGTGTCTAGTTTGTGTCATATTTTGAAAAAGAAAAAAAAAATTCACTCTCTATATTCTGATGCTTTCGTGAGAAAAAGAAACTGAGAAAGAGTCTGATAGAGCAGTGTTTCCCAACCTTTTTTCTCCCACACGTAAGGCTCAAGAATCCCCTCATCACATTAAACAATAAACATAATCAATAATGGAAGTATTGGAAACAATACTGGAAACATTTCTAGGTGCAAATATGAAAAACCTTATAAAAAAAGACCCAACAGTGAATTTATTTATGAAATGTCAAAATTCTGTTTTATATATTTAGCAAAGCAAAAATCAAAATCTTCCCAAGTACCCCTTGTTGGGAATGAATGACACAAAGACTAAAAAACCCCAGATATTTCACATCCCCTGCCTATAACCTCACTATATTACTGCTGTTAGACATCTACATGAGCCTAAAGAGCTTTAAAGTAATTGATTAATCAATTCATAGGCTATTAATGCTTGTTTTTTTGAACAGCGCTTTGATCCTGCATGTGTTCTGTACAACGGAAGCTATTACACGTTGAGCGTTTTGCGACTAGAAACGCAAATATCTTACAGGCTACTAAATCATAAAATGATCTGTCACCCCAAATAATTGACCGACAACCCCAAAACTATTACGCAAAAATAGTTACTAATTCAAAAGAATCAGTATTTTGAGCATAATATAAGCGTTTCGTGATGTATCAGAGACAAAGAGCGCGCGTCCATCATGACGCATAAGTGAGATTAATTGCACGTACGGTAGTGAAACGAAATTAACAAAAAAATGACGTACACAAATGTGTTTAACTTGATAATTAGGTTATTGCACAACTACAGGCGTATTCCAGGCGTAACGCGCATTCAGCGTAATACGCATTTTTGCGTCTGAACCCTGCACTTTCTGCACGTGTGAACCACATATCACTAGTATATTCAAAACGCGCCACATTTGATATCAAATATATTAGGCTCTAATACAAATCAGATCAATTTCATCTCCGCGAGGTATGCGCAACAGGGAGACAAAAACTTTCACATCCACACTTCTTTTTAATCATTCTGCCATCAAAGCAACAGATATACATGAACAGCAGCTGCAGTGCGTTGATATGCACCACAGACATTTATCTCTACACTGTAAAAATAGGTTGTACTCACAAGCATATGTCATGGAGAAGCTATTGCCCATTTTGACCATATCCACTTGAGGTACCAGTTTAGGGATATCCTGGTGATGCGAGAGCGCAAACCGAAACACTTCATATTCGTGTGATTCGGTTGGGAATAACCCTCCTGTGGGGGAAGAAAAAATCCCAAAATACATTAAAGCAACCTAGGGAGTTTTCTGGTCAAACAAGTTAAAGTCCATAATTATGATTTTTTTCCCCATTTTTTTTTTTTATTCACAACACATCATTCTACTCTCCATCCTGCACTTTTGTCATTTACTCACCTATGTTGATATTACTTGGGAAACTGGACCCGAAGCACAATCCCAGAAAACTGGTGTAGAGCAGTGTGAGGCTTCGCTGCATATTTCCTTTTGCATTAGCGAAGAAAAAGAAAGCCAAATCCCAAGCATGGGTATGCGCGTGGTGTAGAATACGTCTTCTGGATGCTCTCACACTATCCGCACATCGGCGAGTGAGCAGCGTGAATTACAGGTGCACCTCTTTGCGCGGGCTGCCCTCGTTCGCACTCGCGCCGCGTCCTTGTGTGTTGCGCTCCTAGTCGTTCCTTCAGCACAAGCAGCACTTCCTCTGAAAGTCGCGGGCTCGACAGAGAGAGAGAGAGAGAGAGAGAGAGAGGGACTCCGATAACCTTATTCCACACCAGCGCAACACCATGTGTGGACTTTCTTCTCGCGTTCACAATTAAGCACTTACTCGTATGACTGAATTACAAAGCGGTCTTTCTCGCGCTCTAACTGTGCGTCTTGTTACGCACAAAGAGTCGATGGTGAATAACATGAGCGAATGCTTTGAAATGATGTTTTAGACCTTCGTCACTTCAAGGTCCTCCACTGTCAAAGACAATAATCGCAGGGCTCTGATATTTCCTTTGGTTTTCTCTCCTGTAATGATGACAAATCTGCTTGTTTTTTTTTCTTTTCAACAAAACCTAGGAGTGATTAAAATAATTAACTGTGATGAATTCCAGAAGTTTCAAGAACTGTATGTTCTTCATTAAAAACAACAGTTGTTGTGGGGACAAATTTAAATAGGAAATATGATGCTAGTTTACATATTGGACATCTCCATAATATTTTTTTTTATCATATTAACTAAGCCATAATATTTTAACATATAATTTGAAGTCATCTTGCCTTCAAGTTAGCCGAGGCCTACTGGTTGACAACCACTGATTTAGAGTAGATAAACTTTACTAGCCGACATCAACAGAGAGACCATCTGCTGCATCCCAAACCAAAGACAGCGGCTGTCCAGTTCCCTCATAAGTAAATGAAGGTTTCAGACAGGCTTACAATACTCCATAACATACCAATACACATGAATGTATAGATTTTATATGTTAAAGGTATAACTCATGTTATATGTAGAATTATTTGAGCATTTCACCTGAAATCCTCCTAATCTGTATGACTCAAATGTTGTCTGTGTTTGATCGTGTTGCAGGGGATTGCAAGGGAACAGCCTGTAAACAGTGTGTTCAATGTAGGGAACAGTGAACAGTGCATACAGACCGTGTGAATTTGAGCAACTAATCTCATGCAAGAACATTAAGACTACAAAAACATGTAACTGCAATAAAATCAACAACAATTTAATCACTTCCTATACAGTTAGGGTTAATAACGTAAGGCATTTCTGAGAACTGGATGAAAATAAGAGCAAAAAAACTATTTGAAACTTAATCTCTATTTTCAAGGCATACAATTAAGATTTTTAATGATCTTTATCATGAAATCTCTTCAAATCTCTTATCTTCCTTGGTATAGGCACACCATGTGGAGTTAAAATTGTGATAGTTTTTAACACGCAGGCTCAAGCACTGAAACCATCCTTTATAATGTGGCTGGGCAATCTCTACCACTTAGAGTGGCACAGCCGGCTTCGCAGCCACTTTGAGCTGGAGAGAGCAATGACAAGATTAGAGCTCTTGGGCTGATTCAGAACAACAGTGGGTTATTTATAATCCACTGCACTTTCAGTGCGATAGAGATTACCTGCTGGCAAACACTGCAGGAAAAAACATGCCAGTCACTGTCGCAGCATCACTACAATAATTCTCAAACCATTCAAGATGCTCATGTTCTCATGGATCCATGTATTATACATCATGCTTCTAGGTTAAGCTATCACATGTCTGAGGCTGCAGTAAAAATATTTTGTCATTTGTCATATTTTGTTGACGAGCAAACCTACCAGGGTTCAGCTCAACCAAGTTTCTGCATCAGCATCAGGTGTTTTAAATGCAAGGTTGGCTTAAATGCTACTCAAGTTACTTTGTCAGGTCTTTTGTGATGTATGTTTCAAACTTGTTTATGAAAAAGGTTGTAAATCCTGCCTTTGACACAATTAGGATTAAGGATAAGGTCATTTATCAGACCCAAGCAATTTCTCTCTTCTGGATAATGGAAAAATTGCTTTTCTTTTTAATATTGTCTCACACAAACAGAGGGCCCAGTTAGCATATTGCCGGCAAACCGAGCTGGACAATTTGGTCAGTCGCACTTTTAAACACATTTTAGTTTTGCTATAGGAAATCTACACATTCACACTCAGATTACATAGAGCAGCAGCAGGAAGCTCATGAGGTTGTCATGGCAACCTGATACACTGCACGCAAATTTTCTATTTTGCCACACTAAATTTAGCAATAAACACGTTGAAAATAATACAAAATAAACATGTCTGCCAAAATATAAATAAAGGTGACTTGACTTGACTTGACATAGAGCAGCAGCAGGAAGCGCGTGAGGTTGTCATGGCAACCTGATACACTGCACGGAAATATTCTATTTTGCCACACTAAATTTAGCAATAAACACGTTGAAAATAATACAAAATAAACATGTCTGCCAAAACGATCTCAAAGGAGACTTTTATTAAGTAAATCAAGGAGTGAATTACTCATCCACTGTTTAAAGAAATACTTTAGCTGGGTTTCCACAGGCAGGATCACAATTATCTACAGTGTGTGAAGCTAAAGGTTTTTGGGTTAAGGTTCATAATGTAGAACACTTTTAACATTGTATGCTGTATGTGCATAGGTAGCTAGCAAACAAGGAATAGGCCTACAGCTGTTAAGCTAATAGTCACATTTAGCTGAGTAAGATCATGATTCAGAG
>NW_015552549.1:670957-671359 GCF_001515605.1 Sinocyclocheilus anshuiensis
CTATTAATATAACTGATTAAGTAGTCAAACTCATTCCATATCAGCAGAATAGTGTGGTACAGAAAGTCTATGTCCATAAAACAGGTTCTGAATGAATTATGTTACTGATATGGTCAAAAGCAATAGCTATTTTTGCAAAAGTAATAGGTCAATATTATTAAATTGCAGGCAAAGATTTTGAATAGCTAGGCTGGCTTGTACACTATATTGGCAAAAGTATTGGGACACCCCCTTCTAATGAACAGGTTTGTCTATTTTAGTAATTTCCATCAGTACAAATCTTAATGTTTAAGCATATAATGATATTCTAGTGAATTGTGTGCTTCTAATTTTATACCAATAGTTTGGACAGGACCCTTTTCTATTCTAACACGACAATGCCTCTGTGTATAAGGCAAGGTT
>NW_015552549.1:671371-678359 GCF_001515605.1 Sinocyclocheilus anshuiensis
TAGAATATCATTATATGCTTAAACATTAAGATTTGTACTTGTGGAAATTAATAAAGTAGTCAAACCTGTTCATTAGAAGGGGGTGTCCCAATACTTTGGGCAATATAGTGTATGTTTGGTGTGGTGTAGGGGGCCCAACCTCATATTCTTGCATAGGGCCCAAAATTGCTAGTGGCGCCCCTGAGTCGAGATGAAGCATATGGGCTGCAGTCAGCCACACCAGCTTCTTACCATGAAGCTCAATTACTTATTGGAAAATGAGAAGGTGAGGAGGACCTTCTCATTAAGCCTGTATCATATTCAACCCAAAAGACCTCTATTAGACATCAAGGCAAAAAGAGCAAGTAGTTAGAGGCTTGGGAAATTAGTTGCACACATTACGCAAGATGTTTTGATTTTTGTACACACAGCTTGTTCTTGGGGCCTACATAATTAACGTTATCTTTTTTGCAGGATGGCGTCTGCTGTCAAAGAACTCGGTTAATGGCAGCATATGATTCTTCCATGTACATTACACAAGATACTGATTCTTAGAATCATCTTTAATTTACATATTGTCCTCCAGAAGAGACAAACATTTGCATAAGCTTAGAATAAGCATTATGTCCATATCACTAATTACATAACACCTCACAGCAGGCCACATAAAAGGACTTTCATGAGTTCACACTTACATATAATCAGATTGAGCAAATAGTATGCATATTTGGCGTGCTGCCTGAGGGTCCTAACTTGGAATTTAGCCCGAACCTAGAGAACTCCCCCATATCCCAAGCTGAGATAGGAACAGTTAGGAGTGAGGAGTTGGGGTGGAGGAGGGATGTCAGAAAACAGTTATAGGACAAAGGTAAGTTGGCTGTATATATACTTACTATCACGCTTGATTACCTAAACATGCTCCACCTGAACGTGCTCCTCCCAAACTTTCTTAATAAAACATCATTTAGAGCTCACTTAAATATGATGTGGTTCATGATTGCATATACCAGGTTTTCTCACCTAACAATGTCTTAAATTTCAATTCAATTTCTACATTTAAATTGAGGTTTCAAACAGAATATAGAATTGCAATTCGAATTTGAAGCAGAATTAATTGTGTATTTTTTTTTAAAAGTTAGACAAACTTAAACGTTCACTTGACAAAGCTTTGTTTTTGAGAGTTTTGAAAAAAGGTTTTAAAAATCTTGAAATTTGAAGGTTTAAAGGCCAGATATACAGATAGATTACATTAGAAATGAAATGATTACATATATATTTTCACATAATGAATGTGGACCTAACTGATGGTCTAAGGGTTTGGCTGCTTTAGACAAATGTTTGACTTTAGACAACTTCTTTGGCTCTACAAATTGCTCTGGAATAAAAATATAGTCGATAAGACAGCCACTGTCAACACCAAATGAACAATGGCATGTCACTAAAATTATGCACTTGAAACCCTTGAGTATTACCAAAGACTGTATATTCCAAGTTGGATCACATGTAGTACTATGAATGGGAGAAAATGCAATGCACAATATGGCGGAACAAGTCCCACCTTCAAAAAAATAAGTGGTAAAGTCATCACATCACTGTAGCTGCCGTTAAAAGCTCCAGTTCCCATAGAAACAGTCAGTGCTCTGAAATGTGCGCATGGGACTGCACACGCGCAATGGACCAACCTAAATACAAAGTATTTGTTTTAATGCTATTTTGAGGACAAAAAACAACATTTTTGGGAAAGTTCATGTCGGATTTTATTGCTTTTGTGAAATATTTAATATAAAGTCGGCATAATGGAAAATTCACCCTATCCATTTTCCAAATGCATGTTATAGATCTTACTGTGAACAATTAATCTGTCATGTGTTTCTTTTCTTTTTTACATCACAGTACAGAAGAAAAGATCTGTTGCTATTTCTGTTTCATCGTGACGTAAAATTTGGGTTTGGCAAACAGTTTTTGATATTTCACTATTACCCCATTCATGAAGATAGGAGTTAGTCTTACATGTCTTAAATGTGATTATTGACGTGCAAATTAATTAGTCTTTGTAATCGATTGTGTTGGGGGTTTTCTCAAAGGGGTCATATGATGTTGCTGAAAATAACATTATTTTGTGTATTTGGTGTAATGAAATGTGTTTATGCGGTTTAAGGTTAAAAAAAACACATTATTTTCCACATACTGTACATTATTGTTTCTTCTCTATGCCCCGCCTTTCTGAAACGCGTCGATTTTTACAAAGCTCATCGGTCTGAAAAGTGGTTGACTCTTAACTTTTATAAAGAATATCTCTTTGGATTTGAGACTTTAGTCTTTGCAACTTTACAGATCTTCTTTATGCACCAAGAGCTTGTAACACTTTAAAGAGTAAGGAAAAATTGAAATCGCATCATATGACCCCTTTAAAATAAAGTTCCACGAGTCTGTAGATTCTACAGAACACATAGAAATAGACAGGCAAAGATTTATTATTTACAACAATTTTGCATAAATTGTTATGGTTATGGTGTTATGACTGAATTAATTTGACTGGAGATAATTATCTTATCAGACTGTGATTATTTTGGTTTAATTGTCTCTGGATCCCTTCGTTTGCATGTGGCATGCAATATATTTTCCCATTTTTGAATATTCTAAACCACAGCAGGTCTATAGGGACAAATTACGCTGTAAAGAACTGCAATTGACACCAATTGATGGAAAGGCAGAAAACAAGTGAGTAAAAGAAATGTGTGCTTGGCATTTTTTAAGGGCTTAAGTCCCTCATCTGTCTCTCTCACTCATTCCATGTTCCCTGTATAATTGTCTTTCCAACCCGCTGCCTGCCGCTGGATGTAGGGGTTTCAGAACGTTACCACGGTAATACTGATTGATGGAGTCGATACCTCGCCAGGTTCCAGAACATCGAACACCCCCGTACACAGACATGACAAATTTCGGGGAACAAATTATAATCGCTCGACTCATGATGAATTCCCTCTGGGAAAATAGAAATATTGCGAATACTTATGAACTTTTCCTGCCACATGGCCATTCATTTAGTACACTCATGTAGGAAAGGGGGAGAAAATAAAGACAAGGTGAAGACGCGGAAACTGTCACTGATGAGGATGGATAGGAGAGATGGAGGGTATTTGATGGGTGGATATACACAAGAGGCTATTACTTCTGAACTACGTCTAGTCTTTGATCCACATTTAAAAAGCCGCTGAAATACATCTAGTACAACAGTTATGTAACAGAGAAACGTTTGCCCTCACTAATAAAAGGAGCAGGAAACAAGGAAATTAATGTGATCTGCTACAGAGATGTGTGGGTTAAAGTAAGGCAGCAAGACACATCAGGCTTGCTTCAGTCCAAATGTGACTAGTAGACAAGCATTAAAAATCAATCAAAACAAATTAACGGTTGACAGCAATAGCTGTGTTTTGTTAAATGGAATTGAACCTGGTTGCAAAGCAGTCACAATAATGAGTGCCAATCACCATGACTGTCAATCATTTCCTATCTCCATCACCCACAGAGACCTCGTAGAGCAGAGGGGAGAAGGCAATTGATGGGGCCAAGATATCAAAAGAAAAATACTGGACACGTGTGACATCACAATGAACATAGGAAACCTAAAGCACCAATCAATGAATTCACAGAAGGGGTTTTTGTATGAAGGTACCTCCCGAGGCACCATAACATCAGGTATAATTATATAAAACAAAATTCAAGAAATGTGAATATTTTAAAACTACAAAACTAGTTTAGAATAAAATTAATAATGACTTTAAAAAATTACAAAAAGAACATAACATTTGAATTCAATTCTTGCAACTACTCCCATAAAGTTTCTACTTTAAAAAGTTTGAGAATTATGTAATTATGATGTGAAGCATGTTAAAGCGATTTTGGTCAGAAAAATGTTTTTGCATTGAAAAAAATGACATATAGGAATGAAAAAAATGCAAGGTTGTTTTAAAGTTAAAACAGTTTAATGATGGATTTGTTTCTTACAAACATGCAGTTTTTTGCTTCACAAGACATTAATTGATGGACTGAGTCGCATGTATTACTTGTGGATTATTGTGATGTTTTTATCAGCTGTTTAGACTCTCATTCTGATGGCACCCATTCATTGCAGAGGATCTATTTGTGAGAAATTGATGTAATGCCAAATTTCTAAAATCTGATGAAGAAAAAAACTCATCTACATCTTGGATGGCCTGAGAGTGAGCACATTTTCAGCAAATTTAAATTTTTGAGTGAACTACTTTTTTACGGTTGTGTTCATGTTTGCTCAGCTTGTGAATGCAATGATTCTGATATGACCCTGAAGGAACCACTAGCTGTACAGGATACATTTATCCTGCCAAATGCCTAGAGGAAGACACTGAATTACATTTTTCATGTTTCGAATGTGTCACTAAAGGCTGGAATACACTACATGACTTTTAAAATCTGAACAGATTTTAAAACACTAGGCATCATACACTTGCTGACTTTGTAAATAGTTACAGAGAAAAACTGGGCATTAAACACTAAATGACTGAGGATCACACACTACCAGCCTTTCAAATCGTTCCGAACACAACTAACTCAAGCAGAAACATGCACCTTGTTGCTATGAGATGCGTGAAAAATGAAAACAATATGTGTTCTAAAACTGGCTCAAACCATCAAACATGTTTGATATGCTCCGACTGGATGGAATCATAATCTGAAGCTAAAAATCATACACTGTACATGTGATTTTATGAGAAATCTGTCATCACCTATTGATCCACTTGCTGACTTTGTAAATAGTTACAGAGAAAAACTGGGCATTAAACACTAAATGACTGAGGATCACACACTACCAGCCTTTCAAATCGTTCCTAACACAACTAACTCAAGCAGAAACATGCACCTTGTTGCTATGTGTTCTAAAACTGGCTCAAACCATCAAACATGTTTGATATGCTCCGACTGGATGGAATCATAATCTGAAGCTAAAAATCATACACTGTACATGTGATTTTATGAGAAATCTGTCATCACCTATTGATCCAAATTCCCAAATAGAGACAATTCGTCCAAACTACAAATTGGGTGAAATAATCTGGAAAAAAGTTGTCTCATGTATTTCATAGCCAATCATTTTTTAGCATATCCCCTAATAATTCAAAATAGAAAAAAACAAAATAAAATGGTATTGTGAAGGTTACAAAAAACAGGCAGGAGATGGACAAGCTCAAAACCAAAGAGGAAAAACCATGTAATGTTGTATACAATAGAGCAGCCACTCTTGATTCCAGCCATCATACCATCACTTTTCAGACCCACACTACCAGCCTTTCAAATCGTTCCGAACACAACTAACTCAAGCAGAAACATGCACCTTGTTGCTATGAGATGCGTGAAAAATGAAAACAATATGTGTTCTAAAACTGGCTCAAACCATCAAACATGTTTGATATGCTCCGACTGGATGGAATCATAATCTGAAGCTAAAAATCATACACTGTACATGTGATTTTATGAGAAATCTGTCATCACCTATTGATCCAAATTCCCAAATAGAGACAATTCGTCCAAACTACAAATTGGGTGAAATAATCTGGAAAAAAGTTGTCTCATGTATTTCATAGCCAATCATTTTTTAGCATATCCCCTAATAATTCAAAATAGAAAAAAACAAAATAAAATGGTATTGTGAAGGTTACAAAAAACAGGCAGGAGATGGACAAGCTCAAAACCAAAGAGGAAAAACCATGTAATGTTGTATACAATAGAGCAGCCACTCTTGATTCCAGCCATCATACCATCACTTTTCAGACCCAGACTGTGATATAAGAGTCTCCGTGGCAACAGGCGAGAATGCTGCGAGGTCATACGAGGTAAACAAAGATGCTCTTTTAGTGTTGATGGATTTGCGTATCATGCCTCATGCACTGTTTATGCTCTGCTGGCTCCTTCGCAGCCACCTTCGCTGACGGCTCGCACTGTTGAGGTGTTGGGCCCTCATATATTTATCCAGGGAAATCACTGGTTGAGAAATCAATTAGTGCCTGTTTGTGTGAGTATCGCACGCCTGCCATGGCCAAGCAGGACGCTTCCTGTTCATTAAATCAGTTCACCTAATGATCTAAATCGCTCGGCTGTCTGATGCAATTGCCTGCATGCCATACAAAACGTGAACGAAATTCAGTGGTGGAAGAAAGTCTGAAATCGCTTACAGCACCTTTAATATATGGTTGCTGTGTAGGTGTTTTCTGGAAACCTACATTATGTAGGTGTTTTTTTGGAATTACACATGGAATTCACTGAATAATTTGTCTTTTTCTTTCCCTGTGAGACCATCATAATGTGTAACACGGCCTATATTGCAGCCAAGATGAAACTGTTTCCAAACTTAAATATAGTGTTAACTTACTCCACACAGAGCTTTCCCTGATCACAAGCAGCCACTTTTAAGACAACAATGTTTATGCATATCTTATAATATAGACACCGTACCAAAGCAAAATCTAGATCTATCATCATCAGCATAGTTTCAGTCCAATGTTCTTCATTTCCTCAAACAGCAGTATGGCCTACATTCATTATGAGGTTGGGATGTTAAAAAAAAGTCACCAGAGGGTCCTGAAATAGTTTGCAGTGCACATTACAGCATGTATTAGCTTGGAATTCATTAAAATAATTAAACATGAACAAGAGCTCATGCCTAAGAGACGCTCTGTTTTGTTTGTAATTAGAGTGTATGTATGTTTGTAGATACCCTAGATGCCTTTAGTTGTGATATATGCATTTCCTGCACCTAAAGTTATGTATAAAAGGGTTCAACTATTCTTGTCCTGTATTTACATGAGGTTAAAGCTCACGGATCTTGTAAAGATCTCATGTCAATTATTGGGGTTAATTACCATGATTCATGGGAAAGACCTAATTACAAAGGACATTTTCTATAAAGGGAAAATATTATATGAAATACTGATAGGACAAAAAAAAAAAAAAAGATATAGGTGACTGAAATGTA
>NW_015552549.1:687803-703401 GCF_001515605.1 Sinocyclocheilus anshuiensis
TTTTATCAGCTGTTTGGACTCTCATTCTGACGGCACCCATTCACTGCAGAGCATCCATTGCTGAGACACTGATGCAAGGCTACATTTCTCCAAATCTGGTGAAGAAACAAACTCATCCTAATCTTGTCTAGCCTGAGGGTGAGCACATTTTCAGCAAATTTAAATTTTTGAGTGAACTACTTTTTTACGGTTGTGTTCATGTTTGCTCAGCTTGTGAATGCAATGATTCTGATATGACCCTGAAGGAACCACTAGCTGTACAGGATACATTTATCCTGCCAAATGCCTAGAGGAAGACACTGAATTACATTTTTCATGTTTCGAATGTGTCACTAAAGGCTGGAATACACTACATGACTTTTAAAATCTGAACAGATTTTAAAACACTAGGCATCATACACTTGCTGACTTTGTAAATAGTTACAGAGAAAAACTGGGCATTAAACACTAAATGACTGAGGATCACACACTACCAGCCTTTCAAATCGTTCCGAACACAACTAACTCAAGCAGAAACATGCACCTTGTTGCTATGAGATGCGTGAAAAATGAAAACAATATGTGTTCTAAAACTGGCTCAAACCATCAAACATGTTTGATATGCTCCGACTGGATGGAATCATAATCTGAAGCTAAAAATCATACACTGTACATGTGATTTTATGAGAAATCTGTCATCACCTATTGATCCAAATTCCCAAATAGAGACAATTCGTCCAAACTACAAATTGGGTGAAATAATCTGGAAAAAAGTTGTCTCATGTATTTCAGCCAATCATTTTTTAGCATATCCCCTAATAATTCAAAATAGAAAAAAACAAAATAAAATGGTATTGTGAAGGTTACAAAAAACAGGCAGGAGATGGACAAGCTCAAAACCAAAGAGGCAAAACCATGTAATGTTGTATACAATAGAGCAGCCACTCTTGATTCCAGCCATCATACCATCACTTTTCAGACCCAGACTGTGATATAAGAGTCTCCGTGGCAACAGGCGAGAATGCTGCGAGGTCATACGAGGTAAACAAAGATGCTCTTTTAGTGTTGATGGATTTGCGTATCATGCCTCATGCACTGTTTATGCTCTGCTGGCTCCTTCGCAGCCACCTTCGCTGACGGCTCGCACTGTTGAGGTGTTGGGCCCTCATATATTTATCCAGGGAAATCACTGGTTGAGAAATCAATTAGTGCCTGTTTGTGTGAGTATCGCACGCCTGCCATGGCCAAGCAGGACGCTTCCTGTTCATTAAATCAGTTCACCTAATGATCTAAATCGCTCGGCTGTCTGATGCAATTGCCTGCATGCCATACAAAACGTGAACGAAATTCAGTGGTGGAAGAAAGTCTGAAATCGCTTACAGCACCTTTAATATATGGTTGCTGTGTAGGTGTTTTCTGGAAACCTACATTATGTAGGTGTTTTTTTGGAATTACACATGGAATTCACTGAATAATTTGTCTTTTTCTTTCCCTGTGAGACCATCATAATGTGTAACACGGCCTATATTGCAGCCAAGATGAAACTGTTTCCAAACTTAAATATAGTGTTAACTTACTCCACACAGAGCTTTCCCTGATCACAAGCAGCCACTTTTAAGACAACAATGTTTACGCATATCTTATAATATAGACACCGTACCAAAGCAAAATCTAGATCTATCATCATCAGCATAGTTTCAGTCCAATGTTCTTCATTTCCTCAAACAGCAGTATGGCCTACATTCATTATGAGGTTGGGATGTTAAAAAAAAGTCACCAGAGGGTCCTGAAATAGTTTGCAGTGCACATTACAGCGTGTATTAGCTTGGAATTCATTAAAATAATTAAACATGAACAAGAGCTCATGCCTAAGAGACGCTCTGTTTTGTTTGTAATTAGAGTGTATGTATGTTTGTAGATACCCTAGATGCCTTTAGTTGTGATATATGCATTTCCTGCACCTAAAGTTATGTATAAAAGGGTTCAACTATTCTTGTCCTGTATTTACATGAGGTTAAAGCTCACGGATCTTGTAAAGATCTCATGTCAATTATTGGGGTTAATTACCATGATTCATGGGAAAGACCTAATTACAAAGGACATTTTCTATAAAGGGAAAATATTATATGAAATACTGATAGGACAAAAAAAAAAAAAAAGATATAGGTGACTGAAATGTCACAGTCCAACAGTGGCACCAGCAGTCTGCTTCTCCACCATTGAGCTCACTGCATTTTCATTGAGATCCTAAAGAATGGGGTGAATGCGAGGAGGCTAAAACAATATAATCTATAACTGGCTCATTACCATGTCAGAGAGATAATAACTGCCTTTATTCATTTTTGATCCACAAATCCCCCAGAGGGGTCCAACTGGTGGAAACTTGAAAAAAGTATTAAAATATATAGCTGCAAGCAGCAATTATTGGGGTTCAAGCTCTTTAAGGCATTTAAGCACATATGAAAAAAGACATTACGTATTATTTAGCAAGCCTGTAACCACCTAAATCAATGATTAAATAAAGCATTTTTGGCAAATCCAGGTTATTTACCATATAAAAATTATGATATTTAAATTTATGACTGTTATAGCGCCATAAAACTCCATAAAACTTTGCATGCTTGTTTAGAATCACCTGTCACATTCACTCACCTAGTTTTGTGAAGTTTTGAGGTTTCGTTTAGGCTTTATAGGCTTTTGGGTATATTTGGACAGGCCCCTTTTCTAAACGACCCCGTTATAGTTAGCCAAAGGGTAAAGTTCAATTTTTTTGATAATTATTGAACTAGAGAGTCCAGAGATTTATACTGTAGTGTTTTTTCGAGATTGAGGACTAGTTCACAAAAGTATTTTTAAAATTTTTTTTTTACATATTCTCAATTATTTAACAAGCGATTTGATTGACAGCAGTGGCAAAGTTTTTTGGAATGAGGAGGTCCTATGATATGAATATTGTGTGTCTGTGTGAAAAACCGCGCAATATACAATTGTTTACGCCCTTGAAAAATGTATCTCCCCCCAATGGCCGATTTCTTTCAAATATCTCACAGACCTTTAGGACCATGAGTCAAACAGTCCCACTGAGTTTCGTTCTGATCAATCTCCATTAACCTTGTCTAAAAGGTGCTCAAACTTCATTGGCCAATGGAGGCCATGTTTTTTGAGATGCAAATGTCCTTATATACACTTGTGGCACTTTGGACCAATTTTTATGTTGATTGGACAAATGGTTGCGTTATTATAGCCATTTTTATGTTTTTCATAACATTCAATTTTCTTATAGTGCCACCAAGTGGTCAAGCTCCGCATTTTTTTTCATGTGACCTCAGATTGAGCTCTTACATAAGTGTTCTGAGCTTGGTGAAGATATCGCATTCCATTCAAAAGTTATAGCCGTTTTAGTAAAAGCGATCCTGCCCCTTTCAAACGTTTTGGCGTCCTTTTGCAATGGTGAGTTGAAAGTTCAACTTTTTTTTGATAATTATTGATATTCACTCTCCAGATAATCTTTCTTCACTGGTTTGGTTCCGATCGGGCGAAAAACCTAGGACTAGTAAAGTAGGTTTTTCAAAACATCCAAAATACCTGAAAATTTCACCAGGGTGACGGTCAATTCTGAGGCATGCATTTTGTCTGACATGAGTCAAGGATTCCAACGACATAAGGCACTTGAGCCTGCGGCTAATGGTTTAAGCCGGGCTCGCACTGTGCGATTTTTTAAAAGTCCTTTAGGATTGTACTTGTCAGACTGTATGAACATGATGATCATGTCACACTGTGGGATCTCAGTTTTCATTAATGTCAGACTGTACGACAGTCAAGACGCGTTAAAAACGGGTGCGCGCAAGAAAACTTGTCCCGAGTTTTACCTTATCAACCCATACACGTTCAGTGACTGCGAGCTGCATTTGTAGTGTGATCAACGTTTGCGTAAGTAATAGACGTGTTAGGGAAGTAATACGTAACATTTTAATGATATTTTTCTAAAATGAACGAAATGACTCGAAAAAAGATTTGTTCAGTTTGCTGAATGAGACTCAAAGGTCCGAGTCAGTAAAATGATCCGAACTTCCCATCACTACGAATCAGTACCACCTACTTGAAAACAGCAGTGCAACCGATGTTTAGCATAGCAAAGGCAATGTATTATATGAATTCCATGAGCGGAGGACGGGAGCGCCGGAGTTTATGCGGTTAGAAGAAATCTCTAGCATTAATTCTGATCATGGCTTGTCTTGAAAAATGAAGACAGTTTGACATTCGTCGTAGGAGATGTCACACTGCAGGACTGTGTGCCAAATCTTCTGACACTGCCAGAAGTTTGTTGGAGGTAAAATTTGATCGCAACGGTCATTAATCGGCTGTCGGTGAACATGTCAAACCAGCGATCAAAGACTACAGATTTTAGCCTAGGATTATAGGAATCTTTTAGGATTTTCTAAATTTGTCTCAGACGACCAAATCGTGGCCAAAATCGCACAGTGTGAGCCGGGCTTTTAGGAGTTATGAGCAATTTTGTACTTTTGATCGCTGTAGCGCCCCCGTAAGGCCGATTAGGGTGAGCCTTGGTGACGTTGTAGACAGTGTTAGTACTACCATCCCTCCAAGTTTCAAGTCTCTAAGATTTACGGTTTGGTCTGCTCGATCAGTTTTACATGGAGATTGCTGATCCTTGGCCATTCTAACAATTACAATAAGGTTTCAGCACTACTGACTTATTTACTGATCATCAGTAAATAAATAAAAAACTTACAGCACTGCATGAAAAGCTATACAAGTCTTTTCAATCTGATATTTGTCAAAAAAATAAAAAAATCCTAGTGTGACGTTTTTAAAAAACATCCAAAAGGAACCTTATGAAATGTCTTTATGTGAGGTAGTGACTGCTGTTATTATTTCAAAGTGAGCCTCTGAAAATTTCTTAAGTGTGTCATAGAATTGATAATGCTTCAAAGCAAGAGTTCGGTGTCTGTGTATAGCCAAAGGTAAATATTAAATATTCCCATTCCCTCAAAGAGCTACATCATGGTGCAGACATTACAGGAAAGACATTTCCCAAAGACAGAAACATCTTTGAGTTTTATTGACCCGCATAGTTTGTGTCAGCAAACCTATTACCCGTCTTCCATGCAGCGTAAAACGCAGGGCCGTCAGGTGGTGGTGTTGATGGAGAGAGACCTGCAAAGCTTTGTCAACACGGCAGATAAGTGCATGGATGGATGAGAGGAAGTGGGCCACCCCAGAGGACTGTCAGAAGAGAGAGTCGTCAGTGTCACTCCACAGAGAGAGCAATACAAGCATTCCTGGCACACACTCAGATCCCTGCTGAATAAACACAGAAAGAAAGAAAGAATTACCTCATTGTACACATATAATTGATCCAGGAGTATTTCACCACCCCCGTCAAACAATCTATCCCAATCACAGTGTGCACATGTGACAGGGGAAAAAGCCTGTTATATACGGTGTGCGTTCCCAGTTCATTTTCAGTGGGAAGGAGGTGGAAGATGCGAGAATGGAGACTGAACCGCTTGCAAAGCTTGTGCACTTCTGCTTACACATTTTGCCAAAATGTGTGGTATACACAAAGTTTACTGCAGGAATACACTCTGTCCCACAATGCAATGTACTTCACTTAACTTTCTATTCCCAGTGTGATAAATGAACTGGACTTATTATTATTATTATTATTAATTCTTTCTTGACTCATTATTCAATCACACTGTCAAAAGATTTTTTCTTTATTTCCAGGATGCTACTTGCCAAATTACACTTTGCAAGTCATGAGCCAAAACAACATTGCAAGTCATGAACCAAAATTTAGTTTGCCATTGTTTATTGTGGAATAACATCTGTTTTGCTTATTGTTTAAAAACATAATAATAACAGGCAGTATACAGTACATACTTTTCAAGGCTGCCACATGTCACTGGCCAGTCAGAGATGATTTTAGTCACAACCAATAATATGGCATTTAACTTTAATTCATATACCCTTTAGATCTGCTGTGTAAAATGTTCTATGTAGCATTGACAATGTAAGGAACAGTGAGTAAATGAACAAGTGAGAAATTAAAATTGAGAATTTCTGTGAATTTTTACTAGCAAAGTCTAATAAATTCAATAGAAATCCATACGATAGGGGATTTTGTGTGAGGATGAAAGATTTCCCAATGCAGATTTTCAACAGGTTCAAGCTGGTCACACAACGTTGACCAACAGAACGCTGTTCGGTTTTAAAGTGACATTTGAGTGAGCTGTGCTTCAGTATTATGTATTTTATTTATTTTCAGATTAGTCTTGCATTAAGACATTAACAAGAGTCAATTATAGAAATGATTACACAGAAATATTGCAAGATAACTACTTACGTGCATTTTAATTCTGCCATTTTGAGTATATCTGCAGGTGGTAAAAGTCGAAACTTTCAGAAAATTCAGAGTTAATAAGTTGTAAATATGAGTTCAATGAGGACAGAACGTTGATGTTTTTTTACAAGTCAGAATCTCATAATTATGGTAATTCGGATGTGGTGTGAATGCTCCTTACATTAGGAATAGCATGCTACAAAACCACCCTCGCAGCAGTATATATTCACAACAGACCTTTTTTGACTGTGAAATTATGCCAACATTTCACTAATGTGATCGCACCTTTAGGCTGGGTTCTATACATAATTAAATATGGAAAAATTACCCATTTTACAGAGAAATAAATGGCAAGTTTTGTAAATGTATCACTTTTATGAGCAACACAGAATTTTACATTTACAATAATCGCCTCAAATATTCACTTGCCTGCATTGAGCTGAAGTAAAGTGGCCATATTTCTATATCATCTCGTGCATGGAAATCGCCTGTATACATTAGAGGAAGCAAGACAGCAATCAAAGCTTGACTATTATTATATATCATGTAAAATCCCCTTAAGAGTTGCTCTGAAAGTTCAATTTTTCAGCACAGCAGCAGAGCCTGTGGGATATTGATCTGGTTTAGTTTGACCAATCTCTCAGATTGTCTCAGATAATGAAATGGAGTCTGGGTCATACTGAACCCGAAATATGTGGACTGTATATCTGTATGCATATATGGCTTTTAAATATTGATGCAAAACCAACCTACATTTTCTGTGAGCCTCAGTGTTGTACAGTGGGCACAGAAAAAATGGTAATGGCTGAGCTCAAGCTCGGTGTCTGGAGGTCAGACCCCAGGAAAGGGTGAGACAAAGCAGGGCTGTGGGAGTAGCCGAGGGGCGGAGAGTGCTGATAGCACTTTCACTAGCACGGGAATTGCAAATGAATGTGAGGAACCCTTTGAAGATGCATCTCCACTCAGTATCCATGGACAACCAAGAAAAAGAATTAGGGATTTTTCTATGGCCAATGTAATAAGACATTTGAGTCAGACAGGAAAAAATGAAACTATGCATTCTACATGCTGCAATATCAACAGGTGCACTGTAAAAAAATGAAACTGTTACCTTAAGGCAGTACTTAATTGCACTAATTATTTAAAATAAGATGAAACAAGTGTTAAAATTAGAAGTAAAATTCAAGATGTAAACTGACATTTTATTTCTTATTTCAACAACCGTCCCCCCCAAAAAATATATGCCAAAAATCATTATGATATTAAGTAAAGCTCATGTTCCATGAAAATATTTAGTAAATTTCCTACTGTAAATATGTTAAAACTTAATATTTGATTAGTAATGTGCATCGCTAAGGACTTCATTTGGACAACTTTAAAGGCGATTTTCTCAATATTTCGATTTTTTTGTACCCTCAGATTCCAGATTTTCAAATAGTTGTATCTCGGCCAAATATTGTCCAAATATAATACATCAATGGAAAGCTTATTTATTCAGCTTTCAGATGATGTATAAATCTCAATTTCGAAAAACTGACCCTTATGAGGGTCCAGGGTCACATATGCTGCTGAGCTGGATTAAACAGTTTAGCACCAATACTGTGATAACTGTCATATTCAGGCCTGTATCAGAAAGGGGGCGGTGATCAGATGACAGATGCTTTGTAGAGATCTTGAGAGATATATTTTTTCTTTATATAATTTACACCACATTTAAACAAAAAAAGCTTAATTATGCACAACTTTCCTATATGCAGTTAAATTAAATGTAATTTTATCTAATTTGTCAACATGGTATCAACAACATTGGTCCCTTTTTCATTAGTACTCCTCATGTGTGAGCTATGGTTATTCACAACAATTCAAAAATGTGAAAGGCCACAACATTTCTGGATCAGGGATGGCCTACTAATTGCTGCAAAATAAATTCATTCTCTGATCAGGCGTGGGCAAAAAAAAAAAAAGTTGAACAACGCAGTGATCCGTTAGAGCGCCGCCTTCATGCGCTTTCATTCGCGCTTTATGTGAGATTGAGTAGGAGAGAAAGACACAGCTGAAGGCAAAAGACGAGCAGAGGAAGATACTGATTGTTACATCTTCTTTTAACCCCAAGCATCCATGCTGCACAATATACACAGATAAAGCACATTCCTATTGAACATTTTTGTTTCACTGCCTCTCGGTCTCCATCGTTGGCACAATCAGAGCCTGAAGTCATGTTGTGCTGTTCACAAAAGACTCTGTTTAGAGACAGACAGTTTTGTACACAGTACACAATACACAGTATTTTGTGAATATTTGTGAGAAGAGGTGTACAAAGAAATGATGCATTCTCTTTTATGGCTCACTGCAGACTTGTTTTGACGAACCCCTCATACTTACACAATTGCTTATTCATTATTGTTCTGGAGCTAATGGAGATCTCCAGTGACCTCTAAGTGGGCACCTGAAGGTCTAAAAGCTGTAGAACAAAAACTACAAAGCCAAAAGTATGTTGTGTCAAGTTAAAATGCACTTATCGTAAAAAGCATACAGAAAAGCAACAGAAGCTGAAGCATACAGAAAAGCAACAGAAGCTGAGCCAAAGTGCAGCCCAAAACAAATAGGCTATACAGTAGGTTGTACAATGTCTTAATGTACTGTGATATCTATTTTAACTAATATTTTTTAATAAATTGTTTTGTAATATACATTTTCTGAGATGTTATGTTTAAATATGCAAATGATACATGATCTATAACTATGCACTATATTTCATACATTTCAAGAAGATAAGTATTAACATGGGATAAAGCCATTTTGAAAAAAACTTGTTTCATTTTATTGACATATAATAAAAGGTTTTTACAGATTTCGCTTTTTATCACTCCATAAATCAGCAAGTAATGTCAACAGCTAGAAAAATATATATTTTCACCATAGTTTTGAGAATAAATTGTTATATTAATCATGTGAACTATATATCAACAAACCCCTCTATAAAACCCTTCAGATGTTGGACGTCAAGTTATGGAAGCAAAATGGCCCAATATCTCTAAATTAACCAGTGCATGAAAAAAAAAGGTTTTGCCTGTAGTGTCTTTCCTTAAATCCTCAAATAAATAAAGAGACAAAATGAAAATATAATAAGAAATAATAAAATCATTATCTTATTGTAGATAACAAATGATAATTAAGAATAACATTAATTAAATTACAGAATATTGACAGAAAAAAATACTTTTATAAAAATATAGTTTAGTAAAATCATGTGCATATGGTGGAGGTTGGGTTGAGTTCAGATATTCATGTATGCTGACTGGTTGTGATGAAGGACCAGACTGGGAACTGATTTCAAACTAATTTGTTGACATGTGTGACTCATTTGCACTGGAAGTAGTGGAAGGTGTGAAACACATCAATGTAGGATCAGACCCATGAAATCATGTAAAAAATTAAAGCATGTCTGCATGGCTCTAATAACGCCTGGAGACATTATGCAAATACCCGCTAATGTGCCATGCATCAGAGATGAGCACCGCTCTCTGCCACCCTCCCCCTGATGCCATAGATACCATGATGGGATAACTGGAGAGCAAAATCAAATGTACGAAGCACGTGAACATTTTAGAGCTTCACACAGAGAGCAAGAGAGCAGGACAATCTGAGGCAATGACTGATGGAATTTCAAGGGCCATTCTGAAATGATGGCTCTATGTACACTTTTTTGCACATTTAATTTATTTTATTGTTGTTTCTATGGAAACGGCAGAACCCTTTGAAGTCATTAAAGATTTCCCTGCAGCCCTCGGGGGGAGGAACTGATGTTATGCCACTGAGGTTAATAAACTATAAATGCTGCATGTGTGTAAACATACAGACCTTTAGGTTCCAAGCCTCAGAGAAGCCTTGAAGCAATATAGATATGACAGAAACAACTAATAAGCTTGATAACAAGTGGATTACACAATCACAAAAATACATGGAACCCGATACTCTCATATGAACATGATCACACAATGAGATCACCGAGCATATGGCCAGTGCTTATACAGAAGTAAGGATGGGAATCGTGAACGATTCTGATTTCAATAATTGTTCTTTTAGTACTTTTAAAGAATTCATTTTTGGAAAACAGAAATGCAATTTCATTACTAAATGATTAGACATTTCCCAAAATAAAAATAGACTATTGTATTAAAAAACGTTTGTGATCAGATTTTTTTCTTCTCTTATACTCACCAAGACTGCATTTATTTGACCAAAAATAATAAAATACATTAAAAACAACAATATTGTGAAATTTTATTATAATTACTCTTTTTTTTATTTTCATCTATTTTAAAATTTAATTTATCCCTGTGATGGAAAGCAGAATTTTCAGCATCATTAATCCAGTCTTCAGTGTCACATGATCCTTCAGAAATCATCCGCTCATCCGCTCAGGAAATCTCTTGTTATTATCAATGTTGAAAAAAGATTGCACTGCTAGGAATCCATGATACATTTTTCCAGAATTCTTTGAAGAACAGAAAGTTCAAAAGAACTGAATTTATTTATTTTCAAACAAAGTAAAAGTCTTTACTGTTGCTTTTGATCAGTTTAATGCATCCTTGATGAATAAAGCTTCAAAAAAAGTTGTTCATGTAATTGGTTTTCTACCTATCGTAGACTTCTTTCAGTGGTTTTAGTTTAAATGGCAGCATTGAACACCGTCATGCAGAACCTCTGAAGTGTGCTATCGAATCAGTATACTCTCTCAGACCCCTCACAGAACATTAGAGTTAAATAGCCAAATATCTGCAGATGCTAAACCACCACTTCCTCTTTAATTCTCTAATTCCACCAATATTTTGTGTAATCCACAACAGCGAAAATGGAGTTGAAGCAGATGGGTTGATTCTCAGGCGTCTCAGGGCTGCTTGCTGGCACACTAGGAGTACACTCCACTCTTATTGCTTTCCCTCTTTCTCACCAGAAGCGTTTTATTGTTATTGCCTAGAATCTTGGCATCCTCTGCTTCACCTCTCAGTCATTTCAAAGGCTGGGGGAAAAGAATAAAAGTGAAAGATAGCTATTCAGGAGGACATATTGGAGCGGATGTTGAGAGAAGAATGAGAAGAAATGGTAGCACCCACAGAGGATGATGGCACAGTCAATCTCAGATTCCCATGATAATGACAGAAGCAAGGTGATCGTTTCTTCAATTACCCCCTAAAGCCCAGAGAAATTCCATCTCCATATTTTTCTTAGCTTGGTTGGTTTAATAGAAGCATTACATAGCATCTGAAAGAACAATGCCGTGGTAATGAGATCCAGAACCGTGTGCATTAAAAACACCACAATCAAGCTCTATTAATGAATCAGTGGCTTGACTGAAGTGATAGAAAGATGATGGGAGACACACCACCTGTGTAAAAGTGAGATCTGCACAGCAGAACGTAACAACAGTTTTGTATTTTCTCCAGTGAATATAGGATAGATTAACCTGCAGTCAGAGACATTGGCAATCTGCAGGCAGCTTCTAAAGATTCACACTGATGCATTATGCATGGCACGCTGAATCATTTGCGATATGACAGTGAGTAATGCGCTGGAGATTGTCTGATGGAACACGAACGTAGGCCATGCTTAAGATATGCTTTTTAATATCATTTCTTCCAGGTGATTTTTCTAATGGCCTTGTGCTGTGATGATCAGTCTAAAGCCTGACTTTAGACAAATATCAGTAAAATGTGATAAACTGCCATAACCGTCTGTACGGAGCACACATCAAATTGAAGACAGAAGGATTCTGAAGAGAAATTATGCAAAAGGATCTCATTTCCTGACATAAAGAAAAGTATGCAGGAACCACCGGTCTGTCTAAAAATCAGACAATGCTTTTTATGCTTTCCTACATGGAAGCATATGGAAGTCTGTAGCAAACACAGATAAACAACATCATGCAAGCAGCTCTTTTTGCCTTTATTTTGTAGAGAAGTGGAGTGTTGAGTTAATGCATTTGTTGTGTTGGAATAAGAATGAAAAAAGGGTTTCAGGTGCATGCACCCATATGAATTATTAATATGTTTGCAGTGTTTGACAATTTGCCAGGTTTATTCACTCTTTTGTTGTCATTTATTTTTGTTATGTCTGGTAACCTACTGTTTTGTGATATCAGAATGCATTTGTTCCTCCATTAAAATGAACAGTTACATGTACAGTAGTTGATTGTTATTCTTGTCATGTTTCATGTACCAGTTGTTGAGGGCAGCATGTGGCTTTTAAAGGCAAATCATGAGTGTGATGATGTCAGCAGTTTAAAATGATACACGCTTGGTCTCCATTAAATGCATATTTCACAGTGGCGGTTCTAGGATTTCATCCACGGGGGGCTGAGCCCTCAGACAGACCATTAGATACAAAGAAACAAATTACCTAAATAAACTTTATAGTGCTTGTGGAAACTGTATTATTGTATGAAGTAAATATACACAAATATCCATTAAAGCTACAGAAGTTACTTAGTTAAGAGCAGCAAGTGATTCTCTCTTTATCTTTTGTTGTTCGATTAACATTATTAACATAAGAAATGCACGGGTTCATTATATTAATGCACATCAAATATTTTCTTAACTATTTACTTCACTTAAGACATAACCTACTTTTTTATGTTGATATTCGTAAAAACAGCCATTCGGACATTAATTTTGTGCCTATTTGCTCAAGATGCGAAAGAGAACTCAATATGGTATTTGCTTGCTGTCTGAGAGACGGCTTCCTTGTGTGCATGCTTCAGGTGTGTGAAGGTGTGTAATAATCGCACAGAGACAATCTATGACAGTATGCAAGCAACGCATTGAAATCTCTTTCACGCTGCCTTGTGCTTGAATAGCTTAAAATCACTTTAATGTTTAAACTGACAAGCCTTTAAATACATTAGAATGGTAAAGTTTCTTGAGGAAGCAGCACTGGCCCAATCATTCAGATTTTAGGGGGCCTGAGACGACAGATAGGGGTGCTGAAGCCCACCAAAAATGTCTAGAACCGCCCCTGATCACAGCAATTACCAAATGACAGCGATCCAATGATCCAATCAATTCACGATGGGTAAAATCAAGTTTCTCGTTTGAGAGGTCGTTTCACTTGGATATACTACATGTCATAATAGGGAAGATGACCTCAATTTCCATTTTATGCTGACTGCAATTCTGTGCACTCCATTTATACCAGCTCAAAAGTTTACTGTGTGCTACTGACAATGAAACTGTGATCAAAGCAGGTTATACAGTAGATTACATTTCAACTCTGGGATGATTAGTACACTTCAGTACACTTCAGCTTCAAGATGATTTCAAGAGCTCACAACACACTGCACCTGAGCTTTATGCTACCCATCAACCTAGCCATCAACATGTTCACATATCCACACATGCTGGAGTGCAAAGCAGGTCAGCGCTCCTCACCTGACACCTCTGCGGCAGTGATGCAGAGAGAGGGACGTGGTGTGACTGCCACTGTAACCGTTTTTCTTCCATTTCAAGCACAGCTGAGCAGAAACCCCATTTAAAACACCATGACGCATAGGCTTCTATAACTTATCACTTATCACCGTGCTTCAAAATGCACTCTGCTATCCTGAGCCCCATATCAGCCATTTTTGCTTTTGAAAAGTGTTATATATTTAAAATAGCTACCAGTGCGTACTGAAGTTATAAATACTGGAATCTGGGTAAGCAAATTATGCAGTGTGACTTTTATATTCTCAAGGAGGACTGTAGACAGGTTTTTCATTCCACTCCTGATGTGGATTGAGTAAGATTTCCAGAGGAAACAATTATCTGCGAGTGAGGCGAGGCTTATTAAAAAAAAAATTATTTTGAGGCTTTTGCCAGTTTATTGGTTATAGCAGAGAGCAACAGGAAAGTATATGGGAGAGAGAAGAGGGGAAATTGGATCGTGGCACATCACAGGCTGGGTTTGAACCCAAGTCACTTGTATGAGTGCAATAGCTCAATATGTCTGCTCCATCAAGCCTTTTATGTGTAGATGCAGACGGCGAGACATTTTCTCCTCCTCAGTGAGTTCTGTCTATATCAGCACTCAGTTAGTCGGCGAATTGCAGACTCTGATAAGACCCTGTTTAAATTTCCCATTGAGCGGCTGCAGCTCGGCAGCCAGCAGCTCAATGGCTTATCAAGGTCAGGAGTGCATGGGGCAACACTTACAAGCTTTCATCAGTGTTTTATCACATCCACGGCAGCTGAAAACACCAGGTATGTTGACTCACTTACAAATGCACTCGCTGCTGCAGAGCTCCTTGGTTTGTTTCAAAAGCAATCAGTGAATCACTGCTGCAATTGATTTACATGCCCCTGGATGCCATTTCATTTTTATAAAAACACACAGTGTGGGTGCAAAAGTCAGAGTGAACACCAGTGAAAATGCTTTATAATTTCATACATTTGTGATATTTTCAGCATAACAATTTGAAGAACAAAGGGAGTTGAAAATGTACATGAATTTCACAACGATGTAGTATTCAGTACAAAACTTGGTGATAATGTTATCCAGATTTATTTATGAATTGTTCTATTCTATTCTATTTAATGTTATATGTTATGTTACTATTATGTTATATATACTATTATGTTACATATTTCAGAATGTTTTATCTTCAATTCAGTTTTTTTCCTGCAATTCTGTAAATTTGTCATTTTTTCTTTATTTTAATTTTTAAAACTATACAAGAATTAAAAATCTACCTACACACACACACACACACACACACACACACACACACACACACACAGTATGTGATATATCTACACGAAAAATATTTAAAATAAATGTAAATAATATTTAGATAAATTGATAAATTGAGAAAAGGGAAGAGTTAAAATTAAGTCAACATGATACATTGTTTAAAGGGGTCATAATAACACTGTTATATATGTATATACACACACACACACACACACACACACACACACACACACACACACACAGTATGTGATATATCTACACTAAAAATATTTAAAATAAATGTAAATAATATTTAGATAAATTGATAAATTGAGAAAAGGGAAGAGTTAAAATTAAGTCAACATGATACATTGTTTAAAGGGGTCATATGATGCTGCTAAAAAGAACATTATTTTGTGTATTTGGTGTAATGAAATGTACGCCCAGCGGATCCGACGGATGAGCGGCAACCACATGCGGCTGGATTCCGCTTCGTCCACGGTGAAAGTTGATGTATTCCCTCAGCGACCAGCACAGATCAGCTCT
>NW_015552549.1:703947-707081 GCF_001515605.1 Sinocyclocheilus anshuiensis
GTGTGACGGAAATGTTACGTCCCTTACCATATTGTGATGCCTGCGGCAACCACATGTGACGACTCCGGGCTGGATTTCGCTTCGTCCACGGTGAAAGCCGATCCGGCGATCGACAATGCAAAGTTGTATTATTTCCTCAGCAACCAGCACGGATCAGCTCCAGGCATGACGAAGCGGATATCGTCCTCTTTTGGAAGACCAAACAAAGTAGTTTCGCTTTCACAAGGAAGCACACAGCGTCTTCACGACATGGCTGCAGCGTCAACAAAACTACAGTGAGACTAAAAGTTATGCCTTCTTTCTTTGCGTGAACATTTGGGCGGCGTTATGCACACAGTGAGGTAGATATGTGGGGGCGTGTTAGAACGAGCCGTTTTAGGTAGGTGTGGCTGACTCTGAACTTTTATAAAGAATATCTCTTTGGATTTGAGACTTTAGTCTTTGCAACTTTACAGATCTTCTTTATGCAGCAAGAGCTTGTAACACTCCAAAGAGAAAGGAAAAATTGAAATCGCATCATATGACCCCTTTAAGTCCTTTCAAATACTTCTTCAGTCAATTTGAATTGAATCATTCACTAAATGCTAAATGCCACATTCAGCCAATTAATACTAGGCAGGTCAACTACAGACTTCTTCTTCAACAAATTATCAGTTAGCAACACTTATCAATTAGCAGCCATCTTTGCTTCTGAAGAACACAGATCTCAATGCTTAACACACAAATTTAAACACACTTAACAGAGCTTTACTCAACACACAAAGTAAAGCCCTGAACATCCCCAACACACACACACAAAACAAAAAACTGATCGCGATGATAAAAACAACAACAAAGTCAGCAATCAGCAAAACAATAGCCCTATAACATCAACTGCATAAAGTAATTCCCATTTTTTTGTACCTGTGACACATTCTTACAATGTGCCTCAAAGTGAATGTCTCAGATGGGAACAGATTCAGATTTTTTTTTCATGTGGAAAAACCCTGAAAAATATATCGATTTTTACTTTTTCGTAGATATCACACATACGTGAATATGCTATATAAACTACCAGTCAAATGTTAGGAATAATTAAGATGTTTAAATGTTTTAGAAAGAAGTCTTGTATGCTAAGCAAGTCTGCATTCATTTAATCAAATGACAAACAGTAAAAACAGTACTATGTGGAATATTATTACAATTCAAAATAACTGTTTTATTTTAATATATCTTAAAATGTAATTTATTCCTGCGATGGCCAAGCTGAATTATCAACAGCCATTATTCCAGTCTTCATTGACATATGATCCTTTAGAAATCAGATATATGCTGATTAATCTTAATGATTTCAAATGTAAAAACATCTACGAATTCCAGATAAGTTCTGGTTGACTTGTTAAAAATGTTAATTCTTTTCAGAATATGAAGTATCCACTAATGTATTCTATATGCAAAAATATCAGTCATTTTGTAACATGTTATTCTGCTGGATCTGGTCTGTTACCCATGTGGGGTTTAATTTGTGCTCTGTCCAAGCATGGCTAGAGTTTGCCCAGAACAGAACCGCATCGTCAACACCAACAAAACTGCTTCAAACTCTTATTAAGACATTTATACGTGACAAAAGTGGTCCTGACTGGACTATAATAAATTACAGCATGAAATGGAAAAACTATCATTATTAAACAACACAGTTTGTCATGTCACACACACACACGCACTGTGCTATATATATTGCGCCGATTCCCCTGTATGAATTTTAGAGTGACTATAGGGCTATAAAGACAGCAGACTCTAAGTCATGCTATGATAAAAACCGTTGTCCTGAGTGGCTAGTTTACAGTAAGCTGCTGTACTGCCAAGTGTCGACAGCTGTCAGGACAGTACTGTGTAAATCAAACGGGCTGCTGATGACGAGGCTTTAAATGCTCCCATAAATCAGGCCGGTGTGTGACTGCTCGTCTGGCCCTGTGCTGCAACGAGGGGGATAGGTAATGGATGTGTCTCCCTGGAAGGCCTAAACCTCAACGTCTCCAGAGCCTGAAGCTTTTCCACACTTGATGAATAATCACAGATGCACACAAGCTAGATAATAATAAAAAAAGAAGGTGTCTTGAGGACACCTGCTAACATTACAAATTTGTCTTCACCGTTCTCTCAGGTTGTAAAAAGAAAATCAATAAGAAATACAGAACCAAAAGAGAACAACTAAAGTGTGATGACTAATAGTTTTTTTCTCAGTGGCTCTGTAGCTCACTGCTTCTCTGTCTTGGGTGCCAGTTATAGTAATTACCATGTTGGCAGGACTGGCGTGGCAGCTTTCACTGTGTTATGATTAACCAAATGTTTAGACTGTTGACCCAGCACAGTAATGTAGTAATGAGCAGAGGCCAGTGATGATTTGGGATGTTTCTTTTAATTAGACTCTAATTTGCTTTTTACGATGCTGTACTGATTATGCTGCTGTCCCCGAGCAGCTAAACGCTTAGTTCTCAATGCTGCTGAGGTGATAAAGATGAGATCTTTTCCAGCAGATTTGTTCTGATAGTATAAAATGCTTCAAATCATGGATTACTGGAAAACACAGCAAAGCATACAGTGTTTTAAACACGTTAGTACTGATATGTAATGCTAGTATGCCAGAGTTGTGCAAAATGTAACTGGCCACACTTCACAGGAAGATGAATTTAAATGACATGAAGAGGAATTTGATCAAACTGAAGAAAAAAAAATTATCAACCTAATATCTCTCTATAACCTTTTATGCTTTCATTTTTCACTTTTAAACAAAGTTTTTTGTAGTTAAACATGAAATGAATTATATGAATTTCCCAGTATTTTCAGTTGATTTTATATAATATATAAAATGTATAGACAAAATGCAAGTTTTTGTCTAGATCTATTCCATTAGAGCAGATATTCCATCCATGTTAAATTTATCTGTCTATTTATTTATCTGTCTGTCTCTCTGTCTGTCTGTCTGTCTATCTATCTAATTTCAAAACCTTCAAATAAACTTTGCTTTACTAGTTAATAATTAAAAGATTATATGAATTTCTCTGAATTTCATATAACAAATATATATATATATTTATAAATATATATATATTTAGTGTATATATATATATATATATATATATATACATACTGTA
>NW_015552549.1:707388-712019 GCF_001515605.1 Sinocyclocheilus anshuiensis
TCCCTGCAGCTGAAAAACACCCCCACAGCATGGTGCTGCCACCACCATGCTTCACTGTTGGGATTGTATTGGACAGGTGATGAGCAGTGCCTGTTTTTCTCCACACATACCGCTTAGAATTAATGCCAAAAAGTTCTATCTTGGTCTCATTAGACCAGAGAATCTTATTTCTCACCGTCTTGGAGTCCTTCAGGTGTTTTTTAGTAAACTCCATGCGGGCTTTCATGTGTTTTGCACTGAGGAGAGGCTTCCGTCGGGCCACTCTGCCCTAAAGCCCCGACTGGTGGGGGGCTGCAGTGATGGTTGACTTTCTACAATTTTCTCCCATCTCCCGACTGCATCTCTGGAGCTCAGCCACAGTGATCTTTGGGTTCTTCTTTACCTCTCTCACCAAGGCTCTTCTCCCCCGATAGCTCAATTTGGACTGACGGCCAGCTCTAGGAAGGGTTCTGGTCGTCCCAAATGTCTTCCATTTAAGGATTATGGAGGCCACTGTGCTCTTAGGAACCTTAAGTGCAGCAGAATTTTTTTTGTAACCTTGGCCAGATCTGTGCCTTGCCAGAATTTTGTCTCTGAGCTCTTCAGGCAGTTCCTTTGACCTCATGATTCTCATTTGCTCTGACATGCACTGTGAGCTGTAAGGTCTTATATAGACAGGTGTGTGGCTTTCCTAATCAAGTCCAATCAGTATAATCAAACACAGCTGGACTCAAATGAAGGTGTAGAACCATCTCAAGGATGATCAGAAGAAATGGACAGCACCTGAGTTAAATATATGAGTGTCACAGCAAAGGGTCTGAATACTTAGGACCATGTGATATTTCAGTTTTTCTTTTTTAATAAATCTGCAAAAATGTCAACAATTCTGTGTTTTTCTGTCAATATGGGGTGCTGTGTGTACATTAATGAGGAAAAAAAATTAACTTAAATGATTTTAGCAAATGGCTGCAATATAACAAAGAGTGAAAAATTGAAGGGGGTCTGAATACTTTCCGTACCCACTGTATATATAAACTAAATGCAAACGTCTATAGATGACATTTAAAACATCTTTCCATCCATCCATCCAACCAAAATGCAGCTCTGTATCCTGTTTGCTACACTAGTTCAAATTAAATTCAAATGCAAGAAATTAATTTCAATGTGAAAAATGAATTTCAATGTTTTTAATTCAATTCTTAATGGTGCACAACTCTGTATGTGTTTAGGAAGCGGATTATGGAGCTCTGGCTTCTTTATGGTTGGATAGAGACAAAATGGCATTGAAAACCACGCAAGTCAGCACAAACTTTCATTTTCAGAGATAATCTTAAACTCACAGAGGCCAAATGATTATCAATTAACCTGGCGTCACAATCCTTCAGCACTCTGTGGAGTGTAAACGAGGCTCAGACACAAAGGTGTGCGGTGTTTAAAGGCCCGTGCTCTGTAGTTTGATGGATTCTGGAGGGTTCACAGGTTCAGTGGAATGGGCCTTATCGCAGCCTGCCAGCTGGACCAGAAAGAAATTACTCAATTTAATATCCATCTCAGCTGCGTGATAATAGGCTCTCTCCTGTCACCGTCCCCCACTCATTAACCCCTTGCAGTCTTTGTCTTTGGAGAGAGTCTGAGTTTTTTATATTCCTCACAGGCATCAGTCTCCTCCCAACACACCTATTTCCATTCATCTGCTGGCAGCTGAATAGAACATTGTCTTTGCTGTGGGAGAGAAAGAAGCGGAGAAAGCATTTGGCACACTTCGTTTTTGTTTTTCGCCTACTGTGGAACAAATAAACTAATGTACTCATGGTGTTAGAGGAAGAAAAACAGCTTCTGTCTCTTTTTCCTACCTTGTTCAAGAAATGTTTTTAACCATACAGTACGTTTTCTTTAGATATCTCTCTGAAATGCTTGATTGTAATTGGTCAGTCATGACACCCTGATAATGACCATCGTCAATAGCTCCACTGTATAATGACCATTCATCCAGGTATTTGAGAGCGGAGCTTCTTTCACGTCTCTTGCATCACACCTCGGACACACGGTATCATTTCATTCAAACGCAGCTGGTGCCATGTTATGCCTCAGTAATCGACTGTATTAACTGTAAAATGAAATTGAAGGACTTTAGTATTAATAGCAGGCCTACGGCAACACTGATGAAGTATTCGTCTTGTTGTTAGAACAACTGAGCACTGTAATGGATTATAAAATAATAAGATAATAAAGGTACGATTTTAAAACGGTTTCTTCTCAAATCAATATTTTATGTCCCTGTCATTATATATGTGGTGAAAAGCCGTTTAATAAGTGATATGCCTGATAAGTTTGTTTGCCTAGGCTCAAAGCTGCTTGCTAGGAACTGTTTTTATTTGCAGAAGCTTTGTGTTTAATGAGCTAATAAAATATTTAAAATCAAATCATATCAATATTTTGTGTCTCAATATTTACTTATGCACCAAGTAGCCATGTAATAAGTGGGATAATGTATATCCAGTCAGTTATCTCAAAATAAACGCCTTCAGTGTAATACAAGACCACACATCAGCGTCCCGATCACCCTGTCGGGTTTATTTAGCAATAAAATCCAGCTGGATATACATTATCCCTTATGTGATTATCATTTGGGTTTATCACATCTGCATTTGTTAACTTGTTTCATGTTTCTGTTCATACTTATATTCTTTATACACTTTACATTTGTAAACCGTGGGTTACCATTCTTATTTGCATATTTATGAGGTCAATAATTTCAATTAGACAAATCAGAGACCTTCCAAAAATAGAAGTCCTCTCTGGTGTTTCAAGGCAAGCAGACCTGAAACATGCAAAAGCAAAAACAAATTTTACAGTCCAGGCACGTGCACAGGTAGCGCTCAACCTGTGCAGCGCACATGCCCTTTTTGCCCTTACACTCCGAAGTGCCCTTTTTTTGGTGATGGTGTTTTTTTTTTCCTTCAATAAATCAATGATATTGGTCACCCTTTACATCTGTCTGTCTGCTTTACAAATATTTAGCTAATGAAAGGTATTAAAAAGAGCTCGTGACTAAATCTTGTTGGATCCGCTCAAACTGTCAGTAAACCTCATAACTCCACCCCCTCTATCTTGACTGAATGAACTGAAGTTCCACAGCAGCTGAACTAGGTCTGCAAGGGTAAATAAAGATCTTGTTGTTTGAATAAGTACAGCGTTTTCTTTACGCAAGAAACACTATGTCTATAAAGGCTAATAATTTATGTATTTGAAACTGAGCGTCGCACCCATATAGCTACAACAAACACCTGGTGATGAAAACGTAATGCCGCCGTTTTAATGACGGACAAAATGCACATTTGCACACATTCACTGGTCAAAAACCCCGTAACTGCATTTGAGTTTGACACAAAGCGACTGAGTGATCCTCGTCACCTAGGTAAAATATATTTCTAAGAAATTTATGATTGCTGATATACACTTAATTTATTAACATTTAATCATATTACATGGTCGCATGGCTAATTCATGTTTACGCTGTTAATATGCATGTATTCTAGCTAGCTAATTTTTTTATCTAGTATTCTATACTCTCCGCTCGTCTTCAAATGTATTAACGTAGTAAAACGTGCCCTTTTTCAGTTTCAGCACATGCCCCTCAAAAGGTCTGTGCACGGCCCTGTTACAGTCTCTTCTTCACAAAAACATGTTAACAGTTAACAAGCAATATCAAAGTTTCCTTTTTTTCCTGAGATGACAAAAAAAAAAAACTAAACAGCATGTGAAAGTGTCTGGCGATATTCAAAGTTTATGGATATTTAATGAGTTAAGCACTGTGTAGTTTATGGTTGCTTATCTGTTACTAAACATTTCACCTCAACAACTAACATTCTATCACTGTTTCATTTTACAGGTCAAAGCTGCGGCTTGTTTACAAACCTGTGCCTGAGCAGGCATATGAAATATAGGCTACTTGAAATTAATCTTTATACTCATCAGACAGGATCTAATCTCAGTGCTATGGTGCAATCTAAAAATCAGAATGCTTCTAATGTATTGAATAATTTGGGGGAAAGATCAATGAGACCGTCAATGATTTTCTCCTCTAAGTATTTGTCTATAGAGACCCTGAGACAGCACCTCCATTAATCATAAGCCATCTCCCGTCTGCTCTTTTTGTATTCACAGTTTCTATTTGAACAAGCGATTAAAAATGATTAAAGTTTGCTTATACAATCAGCATAAACTTTAGATGATATAACGGGTTATGAATGAATCAACAAACACTTTCTACCACTGTTATATGATGCTTGGAGGCAATTTCAGTAATGATTAAGTCATTTATTTGCAGTTCTGTGACTTTCTGAAAACAAAAAGTGGAATGAAGCGATTAGTTATTAATCAAACAACTACATTTGGACTGAAGCTGGGTGGTTGGAACTTTTTTAAAGAATTAGCAAATTGACACTTTCTTGTTTAATTTTCCATAGCGATGTTGTACAAAATTCCAAAAGAATCTAAATTAAAACCCACAAAAATGTGATTTAATTTGTTTCAGACAGATAAACTGAAAATAGATTAAAGGGGTGGTTCACTGGAGTTTTTCTAGGCTTGATTGTGTTTATGGGGTGCAGTCTAACATGTGCTAATGCTTCGTTTAAAAAAAAAAAACA
>NW_015552549.1:712154-733431 GCF_001515605.1 Sinocyclocheilus anshuiensis
CCTCTAGTGTGCGTCTAAACGCACCACACCATTTCTTATACTGAAAAGGGTTATTAGGTCTGGACAAGTCTACCCTAACATTACCATTATTATTACTAAAAGCCTTCCATCATTTGACTGGGCTGACAGGTGTGGGAAGCCATGGCCAGTGCAATGCCTAATGTAATTTCATGCTCTGCGGCAAGCTCCATCAAATTCATACATGAATCCACCTTAGAGAGACAGACACTGAGCAGACAGACTGTAAAGCATTTCCACATCATATTAGAGCATGCTTTCGGAACAGCATAATAGACTTGAACTTTAACATACCTCTATCCTATGGCCTTTCTGTTTTACCAATAATAGTCTGTTTTTATTAAAAGCAATAGGCATGTGAAATATTCCATATTAATCAGTAAGTATTAGTTATACACTGGACAGATAAGCTATTTATAAGATATTATAAATATTATTCATAATATAAAATAATATAATATATTATAAAAAATGCTGCCGAATCACTAGGCATGTACAGGTGAGATGCACAACCTAGTATTCTGAACCAAACAAAATAGATTGGGAATTGCACCTCACAAATTGCATTCAACACAGATTTTGTTACACTGCAAAAGAAGTCCACCTATTTCAACTTAAAAACATAAGTTCAGTTGCTGTCTTACATTTTTAAGTATAATCAACTTGGTTCTACAAGTCATTTCAACTTAAATTACATTAAACCAAGTTAAAAAACCACGTTGAATTTCATATAACTTACACAAAAAAGTTGAAATTGCTCAACTTATTTTGATGAGTTAAAGTAATGTAAAAGCATAAGTTGCCATGAATACCTGATCATCTAATTTTTCACAGTGTAGCATGTTTGTGCTGATACAAGATTTGCATAATTTCTTTTGTGAAATTAATGCTAATCGAGCAAGTGCAATAAATAATAAAATAAAATAAATAAATACATAAGTAAAAAAATGTGCTAATGGCTGCCGCAATTCATTCTTAGTTGACTCCCTCAAGCAACTATCGACTCTAATGTTAAGAGAAAATATTCTCTCTATCCTTATAGTATTACACAGTCTGGCTTTAAAAATGATGAAGGCACATTCACTTTTTTGAACTCGCAATGTGGCTGTAAAACTGGATGGTTTATTTTAATGAGCTTTCCAAAGAGTAAGTTCAGTGGGCTCTGGAGTCTGCAGGAGCAGTTTTTATCATGAAATACCACAACAATAATACATTAAGACTCAGATTAACAAACTCCATGATGTTCTCAGAGTGAACAGCACTTCAAATTCTAAAGGATAGAGAAGGATATGTTGTTTCCAAAAACAAAATTTTTCTTTATGTGCCTACATGTGTAAAAGCCATGTGGGCACAACCTATAAGAACTCAGTGACACATGCTGATAATGAACACACTGTTAAAGTAATAGAAGCAGCTATGAAAGATGCAATGACTACAGCAAGAAACGAACAAAACAAAACACTCTTACCAGGACTAACGTGAAAAACATGCTCTTAATGGATTCACTGATGTCCAATGAAAAGAACAAGGACATCGTGCCATTTTGCATGAGAGATAGACTGATCTCAACATGTGCACATATGGATAGGAGTGAATCCAACACACATTGAGGAGAAATAAATGGGAGTCTATTGAATATACTGTTGGAGGAACTGTATACATGTTATTGATGTTCTGCAGGAGAGTGTCAAAGCTATAGAGATTGATTGAAGACATGTAGTGGGTGAAATCAAGACACTTTTTTGGACACAGACCAACTTCATGACACATGTCATCCTTTAGCCATCTGCCAGTCACTCCTCATTACTCCATGACAACCTGGCTTGCATGCAGCAAACATTTTTCTCAAAGATGGTTGACTTTGTATATCTGCTTGGAGGAGTGGGTGTGACGGGGTGCAGACTGTTACATAATTCAACGTGCAGTATGGTCTTTTGGCATGTGTAGAACTACAGTAAGTGTTTCTCGTGTGATTGAGTTTCACAGTTAGAAGAGCGTGCATACTAATACATGCCTCTATGTGAGTCAAGTCTTTATAGCAGAGACTGCAGGGCTAATTTTCAAAGCAATAGAGCTAACTATCAAAACCCTTCACTCACAGAATATTTTAATCATTAATATCGGGACAAAAACTACTTCCAGTGAAGGGAAAACTTAATCTGCATACCCAGACATTTTGGACAATGCTATGCTTCCAACTTTGTGGTAAAAGTTTTTTATTCCAGCATGACTTTACCCCCAGTGCACAAATCAAAGTTCTTAAAGACATGGTTGGATGTGTTTGGTGTGGAAGAACCTGACTGGCCCACACAGAACCCTGACCTCAACCCCACCAAACACCTTTGGGATTGAGCCATACTCAAATGCTCTACTGGGTGAATGGGCAAAAATTCCCACAAAAACACTCCAAAATCTTGTGGAAAACCTTCCCAGAAGAGTGGGACCAACTCCATATGAATGTCTATTAATGTCTATGTATTTAGAATGTGATGTCATTAAAGTTCCTGTTGGTGTAATGGTAAGATGCCCCAATACTTTATGTTCTGTGCTAACTAGAGATCTGTAAAAATGTTTTCTGGAATCAAATTCAAAGATCAACAGCGTTTCTTGGTATCAGAGATGTGTTTTTGTATTCACTGCCATTATTTTGTCCTGCTGATAGTCATAAAAATGGCAGATGAGTGGAAAGGACATGTGACTGAAACAGATGTACAATTCTACACACTGCAATACAGAATGTTGGCCTCTCTATCGCCTTCTGTGGCTGATTTTTTATGTACTCAATTAAAAATCTGTTCTTTAATCCCTATTCTAGGTATTTTTAGCTAAATTAAAAAAAGAGAAAAACAAAGCAATTATGAAACAATTACAACTGCAATTAAAACATTATATAAAATTAAAACATGCCCTGCTGCAGATTCAGAATTCAGAACTATTGTTCAGAACTGCTGATATTTCACAGTAACGTCGTTTCAACAATAGAAGCAGGGTGACTTCATTAACAAAATGTTCCACCAAACAGACAAAAATCTTTTTTTTTTCTCTTTGTATACAGACCATAATTACACATCATGTGCCAGACAGGGTCTGCTTTACTTTACCGTAGGGAAGTATAGCATCTAAAATTCTCTGATAACCAAACTCTTAAAAGCACTGAGACGACCTTCATTCCTGTGAACCCTCTCAGCTCTGCTCCGTCTGAACTAAAGTACACATCTGTTTGTTCACTATAGTTCACCATCTAAATTGAAGCTCACTGCAGACACAAATGTAAGATCCACTTTGCTGCATATGCCCGGCATGATTTATGGGTGTCACTTTTCTAAATCACTCAGAGAGTTGCCCTCGCCATGCCTGACACTCTCTCCCTGCATTCTTTACATCACAATCTGATTTGCTACATTACAGCTATGAAAAAATCATGAGATGGATTTGACAGCACACTGCTAGTGCACTATGCAAACACATTACATGCCAGAGTGCGTTGATATTTTGCACAATGCGTGTTACCAGGTTCAGCATTCTTATATTAGAGTCAGTGAGAGTATGATTGTATGTTTCATCTGATCTCAGCTACATTTTATCCACATCCTTCAAGCCAGTGGGTGGTTGAGATATTGTGGACTGGATCTGCAAAAAATAAACATATAAAAATAAAGATGACAGACAAGATGAGAAAAACGATTTATGAATTATTTTATCAAATATTTTATTAGTATTTGATGTTTTTGGTAGACTAACAGTTGACCACTCTTCATTCAAATTCACCCTTGATTCTTTTTTAACAGTCCTTAGCAAGTCGAGTCATAAATTCACTTACGGATAAGGGGTCATCCTGTAAGTTACCTTTCCTACTGGGCTGCTGAAGTTTTGTTCTGATGGAGGCCTTCATTCATTTACAGCACCTGGCACTCTTTGAATAGTTAGGTGCCATTTTTGACAGTTTTACAGGCACAGTGGAAATAAATAACACTACAGTATGGAATGAAACTCACCCGTTGAAGAGACATTTTTCACTCTACTCAAGGAAGAGGAGATAAAAAATGCAATCATTTGTCCATCATGTTGAGTTATGAAGTGCAAACAACACCTCCACCCCTTGCGTTCCCTTGAATTTCCAAAATCAATATTTTATCACCAAAATGTTTTGAAGTAGTGGCATCAGAAGAGAGGCAGAGCTCTGCGACAAACTAATGAGTGAGAATCAGCAATCAAACGTAATTCAAATGACATTTGACAGCTCAGAAGAGCTGCATTTTTAATGCTCTAATGCTCATAATCCAACTTTGGCACTTCACAAAAAGTTTCGAACCTTCTCAGTGCTTCAGAATTTTTATTTTTTTATTTTTTTAAATAACTGGCTTATTTTAGTATTATTTACACAATATCATAGCATTTATTATTTTTTAAAATGTATATTAATTTTAATATTTGAATGACCTTTTATTTGAATATTTTCCGTTTTCATTTCAATTTAATGTTTTAATTATTTTATGTGCTTTTTCCATTTTTAGGAGGTTTGCTTCAAACATTTTTATTCAGCTTTAAATTATTTTGATTTCATTATTTTTATCAGTTTTGATAGTGTTTCTTAACCTTCTTAACTTCTTAATATATATATGCTTCAACCGCCATCTTACTGGCCAAATGGCATCCTATAATTGTCATTACAAGAAATCATTCACTCTAATCCCAACTGTCAATGAATCAACACACCATTTTGCATTGATTTCTTTTTATAGTATGCCTAGTGTGTACTTAAATGCTAATAACACTGCTAAGATTATTCTTTATCAACTTTATAATTTCTCTACTGTGTACGCTGGCAGTAAAGACATTACTTATTTAATTCCTTCAATAAACTTGGTGTTAAAACAATGCACAAACCACTATCAGTCTCCTCAATTCTTTCTTAGCAAACTGCCCCGTAAATGTTTGAAAACCGAACAGATGTCTAAATTGTGTCCATATGTGTTTAAATAAGATAGGTGGACCTGGATGTGCTTGTCTTGTCCTTACACATGGAGGTCTGGCCTAACAGGTTTTGCAGGACAGAACAGCTTTCCGTCTGATTCCTGTTTGCTGTGTGATTATCAAAGCTGGATTCCCCTGCAGTGGTACATCAGGGAACAGGCCAAAGCTTTAGCTGTCGTCAGACAGACATGATCAGCTTACTTCTAAGCTCTTAGGGCTTCCTCTTAGCCAGATTTAGGCATTCCTGCTCTGCTCTTCCAAGTGCACCTCATGTCTGTAAAAGAGCAGCAGCACATACTGTATGTTGTTTTTAGGATGCTGTTGTCACAACCCGACTTCTTCTCTAGGTTAACAAACAAAACTACACCAGACAGACCAGCATAAATGAAAATTAGCAGTTTCATGCTAATATAGGCTGCTTTTTTCCAGAAGGGAGGAGCAAGGGAAAGTAGGAAGTGTTGCTCTAACAGCCTGACCTTGTGAAAAGCTCTTGATGTGCTATCACAGAAGTGGGTCATCCTGCTCATTTTTCAGTTTTCAGCTTGTGTAATGTTTCTGTGACACTGAATAATGTGTCTGTTTGTGGGAAAGAAGACTATGTGGTTATATATATATATATATATATATGTTTCCTAAAGGGCCAAAAATTGATTTCCTGAGGCTCTATTCATGTGAGAGAGAAAAAAAATCTAGCAAGGAAATTATGAATTCAGTGAAATATGAAGGTCATATTATTTTTGCCTTTCTTCTTCCTCTCTGTCTGGCTCAAAACAATTGTGATTTACTAAATCTACACTGTCAGAAAAATTGTGCAAAAGATGAACCTTTAAGAGTACAACAGCTTATCGCTAGAAAAGTACCCTTAAAGAGACAACTTTGTACCTTATTTGAGGATATTAACAGACGCATATTAACACACTGGAGTTGTAATATGTAACGTTAAAGGAATAGTTCACCTATTTCTTTTCTGAAAAATTACTCACCCTCAGGCCATCAAAGATGTAAATGAGTTTGTTTCTTCATTGGAACAGATTTGGAGAAATGTAGCATTACATAACGTGCTCAACAGTGGATCCTCTGCAGTGAATGGGAAGTTTAATATGCAGCTTTTCATTTCACAAGACATTAATTGATGAACTGGGGTCATGCATGTAGATTACTTGTGTGTTAATGTGATGTTTTTATCAGCTGTTTGGACTCACGTTCTGACGGCACCCATTCACTGCAGAGGATCCATTGGTAAGCAAATGATGTAATGCTAAATTTTCGCAATACACAAATACACACATGAAGATATTGTTCGCATTAGACACAAAAAGAGCAGAGAAATTCATAAAAAACACAGAAGTCTTACTATTAAAACTTATCAAATCACCTTAACTAGTCAGGTTTGACCAGTGCTAGTGCAGGTGCTGGTAAGAAACCAAGGGTGAGACGTCTATAAGATAGGTCAGGATAAAGGCTAGATTTATGAGGCCGCTGCATCTTGTCAGCACTGACCAATTGACATCCCAGACATTTAGCAAGGGAAACATTAGAGAACAGTGATTCACTGAGACCCTGTCTATACGCTGCTACCAATGACGCAGACCCTCGAGTGGGGCACCAGTCTCTTTCAGTGAATCATGGGAAACTGATTTAGGCTGTTCTCTGCAATTGACATCAGATTCATCCTGATGTGAAATGTGGAAAAAAAGATGCAGGAGAAAACATACAAATAAAGAGGCATGGGAAGGGAAATATCAGTATTTTTTTTAAATGAACACACATTTTGGAAACCTGTTATAGATTTTTTTTCTGCCATTTGTTGAATGAAAACATCTCTATTAAAAAATAAAGAGGCATGGGAAGGGAAATATCAGTATTTTTTTTTAAATGAACAAACATTTTGGAAACCTGTTATAGATTTTTTTTCTGCCATTTGTTGAATGAAAACATCTCTATTAATCCGCCCTGAAAAACCTTGATGTTTACACATTTTATCATGGACACGCAGAGCCTCAAACTCCATATTTGCAGTCCAACCCACAGAAAACAGACAAATATAAATGCAAGCTTGAAAGGATGGAATGTCTTCACTCTGTCCACCTAAATAGCTTCATCTAGCTTGATGTTACACTGTGCATGGCAATGAGCTGCCTGCCTGCAAATCAGCTCTTTCACTAGATAGTTTGTTTTGCTAAAATGAATACTGATGATCTGCGTTAAGATCATTTAACAAGTGTTAACATTACAACAGTACGAAAATTAAGATATCTCATTTTATATACACATTCTATACAGAAATGTTCCCCAGCACAGATTTCTTTTTCATCATCTGATGAACTAGATTATGTCCTTTTATCTCTTCTGCACTGATAGGCACAATTGCTCTGTTCCAAAACCAATTGAGCTGCCTATGGAGGCAGAATGTGATCTGCGTTAAGATCATTTAACGTGTTAACATTACAACAGTACGAAAATTAAGATATCTCATTTTATATACACACTCTATACAGAAATGTTCCCCAGCACAGATTTCTTTTTCATCATCTGATGAACTAGATTATGTCCTTTTATCTCTTCTGCACTGATAGGCACAATTGCTCTGTTCCAAAACCAATTGAGCTGCCTATGGAGGCAGAATGTAAAGGCATTGAAGACCGATGCAAAGCCTTTCCAAAAGGTAGTTATGTTACTTCATATGATAAGACATTTTAGCCAAATAAAGCAGCATATATTCTTCACAAAGAAGGCAACCCTGGAATGCTTTGTGACAAGCTCAGTGAAATATATCCAAAGTGGCAGACAAGGTGAGAGAATGTTCAAATAATAAAGCGACATTTCATAAAAAACCTAATAAACTAGTTAAATCTCATTAAAATAGATTATTACAACACATATTTATGTTCCGTGCATTTGTTTTTAGATACTGTGACATTTAAATCAACTTATCTTTGTTTTTTTTGTCAAAAATATGAATTATAATCACTGAATCGATCAGGTATAAATAGCTGTTTATGTAGGCACCAAGGCAGCTCACTAGGTTTTGGAACAGATCTAAAGCAGCTTTTCTCTGATTGATAGGGTGTGAGAGAGTGTGAGAATGTGAGCAAGTGAGTCAATGTGTCAAGGGAAGCAATGAGGCCAGTGGAGTAGAGCAGGAACTCGCTGTGCAGAAGAGCTCAGAGTGTAGGTAGAATTACACAGAATCTGATCCTATCTGCTGAGATGGGAATACTGTTTACTGTTGATAAAAAAAAAAAAATGAAATAAGCAATTTCATGTAATTTACCACAGTATTGGACATTTTCGAAACCAGATGTCACATATTGTAGTCTTGCCTGTTCTTTACCACCAAAGTATCATTCAGAGCAGCATCACAGCATGGTATAAAAATGTAATGGTCCAAGATGAGACTACTCCACATCCATCAGGAAAAATAATAAGACTACCAGCGGAGAGAGGCTCCAACAGTGGGCACATTAAAAGCCTGAGCCAGCTGGTTTAGAAAATCTCTACAAACCCCTGACAAGCCTCCCTCTCTTACCATCACACTAAGTGTAGTGTAATACTGGCTTTTATTATTATTTGAAAGCAAATCTTGAGTTCTCTCAAAAATAAAATATAATAAAAATCATCATTTAATTACCCTTATGATTTTCTAAACTTGACATTCTTTCTTCCATGGAATATAGACGGTGGATTTTGAAGATTATGTCCACTCTTTGTGAACGAGGACTGAGGCTATCAAGAAATTACAAAAAAAAACAAAAAAACAATTAAGTATTATAATAATAAAGTGAAAAAAAGTGACGTGACATGTGGCCAAGTATGGTGACCCATACTCGGAATTAGTGTAATTATTATTATTATTATTATTATTACATAATTTCCTGCCGAATTTATTAAAGCGATTATTTCTGAATTCGCCATTCGATGATAAATCTCTAATAAATCATAGATGTACCTAGTGGTCCTTGACATAAGGCCAGAGGGTCCGTATAAAGTATACATTTTTGTATAAATTTTGTATATTTTGACATGACATGTTCCCATGAAAGAAAAATCCAATATAGCTGATGATATGGCCAAATACTGGACAAGTCAGCTAACTTGAATTATACTTGACTGTATTTCCTCACAAATGATACATAGATGAGTCAATTTTGTTCTGGGGGTCCTTGAGGATGGTTCTGAATTGGACTGGGGTCCGGTACGCCAAAAGGTTGAGAGTCACTGCTCTAAACAATGTAATGACATGAAAAAATACTAAATTCACAAAGCTTTTTATTTCTGGTTCTCAGGAGGATATTTTCCCAATCCGCACCTCGTGGAAATGAATGGTGCAGATGCGCGGTTTCATTTAAGCGTGCATGTGTATCGCTCGTGGTCTTTTCAGCCATCTCAATATATATGAGTGCATGAACACACAAACATAATCTCTAGAACTGCTCTGAGTCACTTCATGAGCATTTTACAATTTCTTTATTATTAATTAATTATTATTATTGTTATAACCATATTTGGGTTGATGTATATGCTTTTATTTAATTTTTTCAATTAACTGTTTTTTTTTTTTTCAAAGCATTGTTAGATGCAATGTTTCCTGTAATATCAGTATCAGTAAATTATTTCTTATGATTTTAAATCTGCATTGAACTTCAGATCAATCTCAAAGTAAAAGGCGGTACTAAAGTCTGATTTTGTAGTGGATGTGTTCAGTTATTATCATCTTAATTCAAGTGATGAAGGATTTTGAAAGTCTGACAGTAATCATTGTTGAGCACATGCTGTAAGGTTAACCCTGCATGGTGTAAATGTTTGAAATTGATTAACAGTTGAAAACATTCATTAGAAATGTAGAAAAGTAATCAAAAAGTAATCAGTTACATTACTTTAATAAAGTAATTTAAAAAGTTACACTACTATTACATTTTAAATAGGGTAACTTGTAATCTGTAACCTATTACATTTTCAAAGTAACCTTCCCAACACTGCACACCATGAACACACACCCGGAGCAGTGGGCAGCCATTTTTTTGCTGCGGCGCCCGGGGAGCAGTTGGGGGTTCGGTGCCTTGCTTAAGGGCACCTCAGTCGTGGTACTGAAGGTGGGAGAGAGCGCTGTACATTCACTCCCCCCACCTACAATCCCTGCAGGTACGAGATTCAAACCCACAACCTTTGGGTTACGAGTTCGACTCTCTAACCATTAGGCCACGACTTCCCCAAAATATACAGCAGCTTTGTGTATAATAACAAGTGTATTATAATAACAGACCCAAATTATTTACTAAAAATCTTGACATCCACCTTAAAGCATAAATAGCACTATGCACTGAGAATGCAATCAGAATCTTGTCAATGAATCATTTGATTAATTCACAGAACCTAAATTACTTGTTCACTAATCAGACTAACTCAGTTCTCCAGTCAACTCACTGAAAGGGAAGCTCATCAGTAAATAACGACCAAAAGCTCATCAGTAAATAACGACCAAAAGCTCATCAGTAAACAACGACCAAAACGGACTTTTTCTCACACAAAGCTGTTTTGTGTCAAACTGGAATATAGTCTAAACTAATAATAAAAGTTTTGAAAAATGAAGCACTTTTCCAAACCACCAAATCATCACAATCTTCTTCAGTTCTACCAACATGGCTGACATGAACCACCCAGACACACTACATCTGACTGAGGAATGTTGTGTCACAATTTGTCACGTCAAGTTTGTCAGGTGTGATGACATCACATTTACCCTACAGTTGGGTTTATGTAAATCCCATATGTGAGTCACAATAGCTGCAGAAACTCTTTTTGTATTTTCCTGAAAGATTAGTTTTCAACAGCAATCAAAACTACTAATATCTCATATTTAACCCTCTGGAGAGCCACTTTGCCTGGCATGGCTCGTTATGTCCCACTCTTATTTTCTTTAAATGTTAAGCTCTAGCTTGCTGTGAGGAGCCAATGAAGTGTGAAGGGGAGTGAGAGACACTACTGGAGAAAGTAGAGAGAATGAGAGTATTTGTTATGATAATCACATAAGCATGATGGATCATGTTCCCCTGGTTTTGGCTGGGAGAAACGAGCAGGGGGCTGGTCCTGTCAGCTGCCTGGGGCGCTGCATCTGGGAGCCATTGCTGTTTGTTCCAGGGGTGTCTGCCGTGGGTCAGCAGCTCTGCAAAACCCTATGCCAAACGCAAAGCCCTTAGCTCAGCGTATGTGTCAGCACGGAAATACTCTCGGGACTCTTGTCCTACATACTGAAGACCATGATAACTGAACCACCATTTTATTCAGCTTGAACTTGAGGCCTTTTAGCAAAATCCTCTTCAATGGAATTATGGAAATGAGCTGGTCCCTCAGGTTTGTTTTAGCCAGAATATCAAACATTTTACAAATACAAGCTTTAGTTGAGGAAAAGACAAGTATGTTCTGAGATAGCCAGCAGTCTATCAATCCCATTGGTTGAAATAAAGCAGGACTGATCAGATCATCTCCTGGATGGGATACCTCCTACTTGGGCTGCTGCTGAAAAAGGAGTTACTAAATGCATTGCATTTAGGATTAAATTAATCTGACCTTGAATTGAGGCATTAAAATTGCAGGGTATGGCTGGAAAACAGTAGGGGTGTAACTCTGGTTGAATGTAATTAATAATTTTATTCAGCAAAGATACATTAAATTGATCAAAAGTTACAGTAAAGAAATTTACATTTCTATTTCAAGTATATACCGTTCTGTTGAACCTCCTATTTGTCAAAGAATCCTGAAAAAAATGTGTCATGGTTTCCACAAAAATATTAAGCACCATATTGCATATTTTCAGCATATTGAGAAATGTTTTAAATCTAGCATATTAGAATGACTTCTGAAGGATCATGTGACACAGACTGGAGATAAAACTGCATATTAAAAATGAAAAGCAGGTGTGTTAAACTGTAATAATATTTCATAATGTTACTGTTTTTACTGTAATTATAATCAAATAAATGCAGCCTTGATGAACGTAAGAAACTTTTTACCAACCTCAACCTTTTGAACAGTAGAAGACAATGTTTTTAAGGATTACATTTAAAAAAAAAAAAAAAAATTCAAAAAGTCAGATATTCAAGTTTGTTTTATACCCGTGTTTGTGGCATGAAAACCATGTATGTCACTTCTCAAGATAGGCATTGTGTATGAGTGTTTGTGTATGTTTTGAGCTGTGCCCGTTTTATTTCTAGAGTGAGGGATGAGTCATATAGTCCTCTGCCCAACCTGGCTGTCTAAGATGTCTATTTCTCATTTTCCATTTCTGTCCCCTAGTCTTCCTCTTCCTCTATCACCCTGTGAGCTATTTTCTCATATTACAACTCATAATGTCAGTACAAAATGACCTCTGACCTCCACTACTGCAATCACTCCATCTTCTGCTCTGTTATCTATATGATGTGAGCAAGTGTGTTATATATAAAAAAGTCATTTTAAACAAGTTTGCTAGAAAAGTTGAAAGCAATTGTTTGATTAAAGACTTGGGAAGAAAGATAAGAGTCGAATAAAGTCAACAGAGTTGAAACCCTCTCCGAATTAAAAATATTGACACTAGACTCTTGATTTATGTGGGACTGACTGTTATCTGCGATTTGGTGCTTTACTAGATAATTTCGCAGACTATACCGAGCTGTCAGACATTGAGCAGCTCTGAGAAGTCTGGGGAAGAAATAGTTCTTTCTACCTTGATTTTTTCCACACATTCAGGTAATGAGTGAAAGTCTGATTAGCACTTCCAAAGAAAATAAAAAATAGTGGCTAATACAGAATACATAATATAATAAATACTATATATAAAAGCAACTAAAAAAGAATGGACAGATTTCTTTCCTCCTTATTTGTCACTGATATTTATTGAACAGCCAATATAAAGAGCATTTTTTCCATGAACACCTTTTTAATTAGGGCCAGGGCTAATGGTGATTATCATTGTGTTATTATCCTAATAAGCATTCAACGAGACCCATGAAATCCGGTCAGCTAATTGACTTGTCTGAAATGTCCTAGCAAATTAAAACTGTTTTAAAGGGTGTTTGCAGTGATCTGAAGTTGGTTCTGAACCACTGAATAGCCCACAGCATGACATCAGTAACGAACCACAGAAGCACAATGAAATGAAGTACAAGCTTCGGACATGTCTCCACAACAACATGAATCATAGCTCTGTGTAGTGAACATCGTAACCTCTTTAATCCATGATTTGTTGGCATAATCCAAATGCCAACAAACAACAAGCAATACAATTGTAGATTAATACACAGACGCAGAAGCATTAATGAAATATACAGTCCTGTGCTCATTGTGTGTGAATGTTTGATAGGCCTCTGAGCACTGAAACTTGCCCACTTGGAGTCGAAATGATGGAGAAAGCTCTTTGTGTATAGCAAACTGATACAACAAGGTAGTAAACAAAGACTTAGCTAAACAGCCAAGCCGAGAAGTACAGCGATATTTGCCCACATAAACACTTTATTCACTATATAAAAAGTATATAATATTTTGATGCAACATTTGCCATATGCAAAAACACAGATTTGAATTATTCAGTACTAAACCACACTGAATTAAATCAAGTGAAAAAAAAAAACACGTAAAATGTCAACAAAAATCTGACATGAATAACTACAGTATAATTACTGTAAATCTTACAAAACTGAAAGTAATTGCACATGGCAAATTGAAATGATGTCTGCTAAATATTTTAACTATGATTAATTTCACATAGAGATGCTCCGATCAGGATTTTTGCAGCCGATACTGAGTACCGATGTCTTGTCATGGTGATCGGCCGATACCGATGCCGATTCTGATGCTTCAAGCTTTATAGAGACGGTTTCAATGGGCGCACGCGCCTGGCCCGAAGTTAACTTCCGGTCTGTGTTTGTTTATCAGTCTGGCTATGGCACCGGCTACAAACGCAGTTAAAGTTAAGGTGATGAGTAGACTGAAGTTGGGCTCAGGTGGTTGTGCTGTGGGATGTGTTTCCCATACATTTATTTATTTGTGACGCTCACCACAATATCAAAACTGACGGATTTTCCAAAAGGCTTCGTTGAATAAACATGAGCATGTACTGCACGTTTAAAAATCTAAACGAGGTGCGGGTGTTTTTATATCACTGTATTTCTGAAGGAAGACTATCTTTAGAAAATTTTCGATGTCATTTTCATTTTATCTTGCATGTTATATGCCTGATAAAGCAGCGTTTGTGAGCTCAGCGCTGCTTTGTGTACAGCTGTTACTGGGGAAACCTCTGTTTTTGTTCCATCCTCCATGCTGTGACAAAAGACTATTTTTAACCAAGCAGCGCGGAGAGCCGCTTCAGAAACGTGCTGATAAACACAAGCACTGACTAGGAGCGGCCGCGATCAGCTCCGGTGGCCGTGGAGCCGTAACGCGCCGCAGACGCATGCAGTGAGGCGCAGACAAGCTCTAACGTCACTGAATCTGCTGTTAAAAATTAACCATCTATTCATATCATCATGCAAAACATACACGACAAACAGCAAATTTTTCATTGTTTCTCGAAACGTCATAACATTTCCACACCGGCGATGACATGACTGCGGCGCCAAATCATTTATGTCCCCACGCATCATGTACGTCGTCACACGTTGACGTCATCAAATTGCGATCGGTTCCTTAGATCGGCCAAGTTGGTGAGTACCGATCGAGTCATAAAATATGATTATCGGCCGATACCGATCTCCGGCCGATCGATCGGAGCATCCCTAATTTCACATTTATTTATTACATAACATATTAATTATTTCTAGTTAAATCAGCTCAGTTATAATAAGTAAATTCAACCACATCTAATCATATTCATTCTACATAGGTGAAATGAGGCAACAATTTAACATTTCTGAGTAAGCCTGGTATCTGATTTTTCATATTTAATTTATTTGTACTTAATAATAGGATATCGAAGACTGATTAGATGCAAAAATAGTCTTTGTTGAGTAGCCTCCTCTGAATAAATGGCAGAGCTAATAAATGTGCTCCAGCACTTTTGCTTAATAACAGAGACAATGTCTCAGTGTCAATAAGTTTTATCATACAGTAGTTATAAAGAGCATGATAGTGACTTCAAATACAACACCATAAGCTCAAAACAGAACTGTAAATACAACTATATAACCTCTAATAATTACCAACAACAGCAATTTACAGACCCTTTAAGCATCTATTCCCTCATTAATTAATTATTCAGGAGCAAGAACCAATGGCCATTCCCTCAAATACACTGCACAGAGACACAGATCCCAGCAGACAAAACTCTATTTTTTTGAATGACATAAGAATACACATTATTAGTAGAAACCTTAAAAAATATTTTAAATTAATCAAAGGAGCAAAATTTGGTAATGTTAAATCAGCTGTAATACAAGCGCTGAGCATGGGCGCAGTTTTATTGCTTCAAACAGATGCTCGAGTATTTTTGCAAGACTTGGCAGATGTATAGATTTGGGATGAAATTCTGCATCTCCATGCACTCCAGAGGGGTGGGAGAACAGGGAGAGACGGACAGTTTGCTCATTAAAACGCTCCACATTACTTTAATTCCCTTCAATTACAGAGAGAGGTACCTGCACAGGTGCTGATCTCCAAAGAGACCTGGAGCCGTATGTATAAAGCCGCTCAGAGTAAAATTTTAGTCCTAAGTGTGTCAAAATTCTAAAAATGATGAAATTTTACTCTTATTCCTAGACTTAAGAATAAGAGTGAGTCACAAAGGTTCCTAAGTGTTAAGAATAGGTCTCAGCTCCTAAATTATTTAAGAGAGCTGGAGAGGTCTCCTAACCTAGTTGGGAGTAACAAGATGGCAGCAAACAGGAGGAGACACACACTTTCCAGCGAAGATATGACATATTGGAGTTATATGATGATATATAGTTGATAAAACGATACAAAATTGATCGTTATGATAGTCAATTTTTTTTGTAACTGACAAAGTAAGAAATGTAATAACTTCTTCCACTCTACAAATCAATGCTCTAACTGCAGAAATGAAAGTAGTAATGTTTTGGCTGGAAAATTGGAAAAATGCAATGCACTGGTTATGACACAGTAAGCAGGGTCTTACATTTTGTGGCACTAACCCCACCAAACACAACAGTGGCCTAAAGTGATGTTTGGAGGGTTTTTTATGACCGCACATTTCACTTAAATCATCAAAATATGAAAAAATATGAAGGGAACACTGACCAGTGTTGCCAACTGATTTCAATTGAAAGTAGCTAAAACAATTGATAAATGTTGCTAGATGACGTCATAATGACGAGTTCACTGATCTATATAAATATAAATATAAATATAGATTGGTGGAAGAGTCTCGGAATCTAGATATGGTTTGTCCAAGAAATTTATTTTGTTGCTTGGCTTTTGAAAAATGTCTCAATAGGGGTGAGAAAGTCACTAAATCTAGTGACAAAATCACTAAATTGGCAACATTGACAATAGCTACAACATAATCAGTTATTAATATTCCGTTGGTCCTCTCTTGTTTTTGCATGTGTTCATAATTTCTTTGTATGACAGCATGGACAAAAATTATGACCACACAATTTGGCATGTTTCATTGCATTATTATAACAAATAAAACAATTGACTAGGCAATTGACAACAAGCCACTTTTATGAGGATCGTGGGCTTTCCTGGAGCTGTTGGAGCCATTAATGGAACTCATGTTCACATCATTGCTCCAATTGTAAACGAGGATGCATACCAATAGAAAACAATTTCAAGGCATCAGTAATAATTTGTGATAATTCTGCACAGTGCAAAGCATTTAAAAAAATACATTTAATTAATTTTAATTAATTATTTTTTAATTAAATTATTTTATTTTAGTTACATCAAACGATTTGTGTTGTGCTGCTGTGACTTTACATGAGCAGGCTCACTACTGGCTGATTCAGAGGTCGAGGTCAGCCATTTTGTGTTGACAGCATTGTAGTCCTTAGTTCACAACAGTGTCACCTCAGTCAACACTTAAGAATCAGTCGTAGAGTTTACTGAAAGTTGCTTTTAGCTTCTTTATAAAAGTCTCCTACTCTTAGAGAACTTTTTACTAAGAATTTTTTGACACTTGAGTCAAAGCTTAAGACTATTCTTAGGAGCATTTCTGATAAGTTTTATACATACGGGCCCTGGTCTTCATTCAAGCAGCTCATCATTAGCAGAGGCCTCTGATTGGAGCCTGATGGCGTAATTATGTACTCCACCATCCCCATTAAGCAGGAGGCAAGTTAATCGCATACACTGGTAAGCAGAAATTGGTAACAGACAGAAATACCCATTAACATCCTTTTGATCATGCCAGGTTTCCACTTCCCCAGAAACGCATTAAGATTAAGGAAATGAGAACAGAGACACATTAAACATGAGCAAAAAATACGGTGTTCTGAATAACAAGATCTCTAATACTAAAATAAACAAGTTTGATATTTCCTTTTCGCTGTACCAGCACATAAACTCAAGATGAGTCATTGGGAGGTGGCAAACCTGAGTAACTATTAAACTGAATACAAGAAAAATATGAAGACAAATGAATGTTAATAGGTATGTTTTTATTTATTTACACCACTGTTCAAAGGTTTGGGATCAGAAAGATTTTTTTTACAATTAAATAATACTTAATATTAATACTATAATTAATACTACAAAAAATGTATGTCAAATAAATGTTTTTTAAAATTTTTTTTACTTCCTTCTATTCAAAGAATCCTGTAAAAATGCATTATGGTTTTCACAAAAAATTTAGGCACCACAACTGTTTTTGACATGTTTCCTGAGCACCAAATCAGCATATTAAAGGGGTCATATGATGCGATTTCAAGTTTTCCTTTCTCTTTGGAGTGTTACAAGCTGTTCGTGAATAGATAAGATCCCTGAAGTTGCAAAGACTAAAGTCTCAAATCCAAAGAGATATTCTTTGTCAAAGTTAAGACTCTGCCACACCCCCCTAAAACGGCTCGTTCTAACACGCCCCCACATATCTAGGTCACTATGTGGGAATATTTGCATAATGCGCCCAAATGTGAACGCAAAGAAAGAAGGCGTGGTTTCAGTAACCGCAGTTAGTGTTGAAGCAGCCATGTCAGAGAGACGCTGTGTGTTTCAGTGCGAAAGCAAAAGCACTTTATTTGGCCTTCTGGAAGTAGATGCATTTAGGAATCTTTAAGATTACTTACAACAGAACAGCAATGCATTTTATGGACGACCGTTTCGTGAACCTAGGAGAGGAGGTAATTCTGACTTTGCTATGACAATCTGGCGCTTCTGAATCAGCGACTGTAAGTATGTTTTGTTACTAGTTTAAGTGATCTTTAAAAAAGCATCATATGACCCCTTTAAAATTATTTCTGAAGGATCATTCATGTGGCACTTAAGGCTGGAGTAATGGCTTTGCCATCACAAGGAATACATTATATTTTAAAACATACAGTATTAAAATAGAAAACTGTTATTTCAAATTTTTATATTTCACAAATTACCATTTTTACTGTGTTTTTGACTGAATAAATGCAGCCTAGGTGAGCATAAAAGACGTCTTTCAGAAACATTTTAAAAAATGTACCAACCTAAAACTTTTGAACAGTAGTGAATATAATAATGAAACTACGATCATGGAGTCAAATTCTCACATTACCAATAAGAAATATGATTATGGAATCAAAATCTCATATTATCACAGAATTACCATAATATTTTGGTAATGTACCATACTTTTAAATTATTTTAAGTACACTGGAGTGCCATTTAAATACCAGCTTATATAAATATGGTAATCATCTGTATTATCATTGGTACAGTATTATCATCCAATATCAACACTTTACAATAGTACTAGTCTAGCACAGTACTTTTTAATGCGCTGTGTCCAAAAGAAAAGCAGTGCCTGAATGGAAAAAAACGAAAAGAAAATACATTTATGATTACTCCATTGCTCTACAGGAAATTACATCCAGAAAGAGAATCAGAAAAATGCCTCAGATGTGTTTTATATATATGACAGCCAAAACTAACTTGAACTCGTGCTCAAATACAGATGTATATATCACTCTATTTATTGCTTGCCTGTGATTTGCAGTCTGTGTGTGCATGTGTTTGGTGAGGGAGACAGCTATATGTGGTTTTACACTTTGTCTTTATATAATATTCATGAAAGAGCAAAAAGATTACACAGACTTAAGGGGTGTTTTAGAGGCGTTCGGTTTGTCTCTCTCTCAGATACATCTAGTCTGCTATGAATGTAAATCATACAGGTAAATATTTCATGAAAGGTCGAGTAGGTTTCCCCTGCCTCGCGCAAGCTAATGGAATACTGCGCATGCTGTTCTTCTCACATGAATGTAATTACATCAGGGGGGATTCTGCAGATTAGCAAACCATCAGCACTGGAGATCTGAATGCATTAAGGTTGTGCTGCTTTTGCTCCTCTGAATGAGATGGAGGAATGCTGAAAACATTATATTAAGATCACACCATGTTTCATTAAATGAACGGAAATAAAGCCTTGTCAGCGCTCACATAATAAAAGTGTCAAAACATACTTGACCTTACAGACAACCATGTAATTTGCTACACATGAGATTGCATACAGGGTGACTTATAGATTAAGTTATAATAACAGCAGAGGTCAGCCCCCCCCCCTAAACAGAGAGAGAGAGAGAGAGAGAAACATACACAAGCTAAAAATTTTTTTTTTAATAAGGTCCAATTATTATTTTTTTATTTAACTTTAATAAGTTGTCCAAAACACTGATTTAATATGTACATTTGTACCTTTCACATTTTTGCTTCATGTTTCATGATCTTTTTCACTTCATAATTGCTTTAATAAAATGTTAATACAAGTGTGACAAAATGCTTTAGGGGCATACTGTTGCAAAAGATTAACATGTTAAATTAACTGTATTTTTTATAATATCGGTGGAATTATTATTATTATTTTTTTTTACTTCAGGGTGAATAACAATATGACTATATGAAAAATAAATATAATAAATCAAAATAAATATAATAAAAATAAATAATATAGAAAGAATGTCAACTAGCCTTAATCCCCCCATTTATGGTACATAACAGCATTAAACAATATATGTATCAGTTATAATAAAAGGTCAAGAAAATGACGTATGTAGCTGTGATTGTGGCTGGAATAATAATTTTCCCTTTTTCTCTCAAAAACCTATCACTGGAATAATCTACGAGAGATGGTTTTAATTTCATTATGCCCCAAAGCAGCAACCCAAAATTAATTGTCCCTTTTACACTAGAGAAAGTGTTCTCCATAGAGAGCCTGGAAAACCGAGGACAAATGAGATCATAATGAAAACGTAGAGGAGGTGTTGCCACTGTACAGTCCACTGTGGCTGTAGATTACACACACATACAGTGCATTTACAGTATGTTCAGTGACCTACCACTGCAGAACTTCATCTTTTCTGAAATCTTACTCAGTATAATTATTCACCCTTATTTTATTTACTTATTTAATTTATAAATTGATTTATTTACCACATAATTAAATTTAACATATGCCAAAGTCATGCATTTCTACTAAGAAGTAAAAGATAAAATCCATCAACTCCCTGGCCGAAGCAGTTTATAAAGTTAAACCTTTAAGATCAATGAAAAGTGAAGCTCATTTGATTGATTTTCTCTCAGTCTAAAGCCCTTCTTCTTGATTTCAAGAGAGATTACTTCAGAGAGTGCAGCAGCAGGGTCATTCACACACCTCTATTTTACGGTGCCCGAGAAGTGCAAAGCAGATCACAATTCTGAAAACAAAATAAGTCATCAGCTTCTGTGGCACAGATGGATAAGTGCGTGCCCTTGCGTTTTGACGCGATCGACCTGGGTTCGATCCCGCCTTTTGCAGAACTTTTTTTCCCTCCCTTTTCAAATCTCGTATTAGCAATGGATTCTATTTACACTAAGGGAAAATAGCAGTAATCGCGTCAAAAAGCCACGGTCTCACACTTATCCATCCGCGCCACTGGAATTGATGTTTTACAACCTCTTTTAAGTAAATGTAATTATACACTTCATATTGTGGCACAGATGGATAAGTGCGTGCCCTTGCTTTTTGACGCGATCGACCTGGGTTCGATCCCGCCTTTTGCCGAACCTTTTTTCTTCTCCCTTTTCAAATCTCGTATCACATCGTAAAGGCATTTATTTCAATAAAAATTAAGGAAATAATCAAAAAGTTGAAAATAAAGTATCGGGTAGGGTTAGGGTAGGTGTAGGGAGGGCT
>NW_015552549.1:733601-736624 GCF_001515605.1 Sinocyclocheilus anshuiensis
GAATTGTTGTTGTGCTTTCTGAATTGTTTTTTTTTTTTAGACTTGCATTTGCGTTTGTAATTTGTTTTGTTTTCAGAATCGTGATCTGCTTTGCACTTCTCGGCCACCGTACTATTTCCTTGCATCATTGAAATTATTTAACTCTGTGCTAATTAACTAATAATTACTATTAGCTTTTCTAAATCTGAATTGTGAGTTCACATGGGACGAAATCTCCTCTGATGGGATGCCAAGGAAATGGCAGTGGACTTGCTCTAGCCTTATTACAGTTACAGTAGATGAGATGAAGATGCACTTTAAAAAGTAAAAATTACCTTTGTTACATTAAAGAGATTTCTTTTGTTGGTCAAACATTAGTTTGATTCAGTAATATTAAAGTATTTTCAATTTTTTATTACAGTATATTGCTATAAGTTGTCATTTGAAGGAACTGAGCTGAATACAAGAATATATGTGACAAAATGCTAAGCAGTAAATCAATGATTTTAATTTTAAAAAGCTTCAGAAAATTGTATTTATGCTACATTTTTGCTGATCAGGAAATACACACATTTTATATTAAATGTTTATATATTTATACTATTACGACTATACTGTATGGTATATTTATTATCCTTTTTTACATATTTAGACAATTTCCTATGTGAACTGTTTTTTGTAGAAAAAAAGGAAAAAAAAAAATAGAATCAACCTATACATATATCAAGAGAAGAAAGCCTTAACATCAAAAGTGTTTGTAAGACATTTCCTAAAAAATGACTTTCAGGCTTGTTATTGTTCATTAAGTGCTTCTTGTGTGCTCAATGAAATGCAAAATCTCATTAGTCAAACTCTAATTGAAGAGACTCTGTGTTTCAAGTGCTACTAAGTGAGGGGAAAAAACACTGTCATCTCAAAGTACACTGTCATCATGTGGAAAAATGTACCAGAGATTCTTCAAAAATGTCAACATTTGTGTTCCACAAAAAATATAACAGCATACAGGTTTGAAACATGACGGTGAGTAAATAATGACATAAATTTGTGTTTAACCATTTCTTTAACAGCCATCTCAAAGTACACATCCTGCGAATAACATCCCATGTGCAATAGTGCTGACAAACAGTTTTGTGTAGTATCTGGGCTCAGTGGATTTGAGATCTTACCCAGCAAAAGTGGTTATAAACGCACTGTGAAGGAGAGCCTTTAATGAGATGGCAAAGCAATCTGAATAACTCCCTTGCAGCAAATCTAAAATAAACTTCATCAGTTATGAATATATGGAAATAGAGTGTGTATGCTTTGATATATAGGCTACTGAATTTTAAAAGAGCAAGTCAGAGTTTTAAACGCAGGAGCTGGCAGACATAGAAACTCTAATGCATAATTTAAGAAAATGCATATAGCCTAATCAGATTAGATCAAATTATTGCCTGTGTTTATTTACAGTAAACATACACTGGTATCTCAAGACGTCTAGTCCTTGCCTAATTCTTGTGATAAAATGGTGAAGGGAAGGTTCATAGCCTGAGGTTAAGTGTTTTGCTCAAAGCACAGAAGAAGTGGCCCTTGAGGATTCGGCCTGATGTTCCTGCTCACTGAGCCACCCGCCTCTAACCACCACTATTGCCCTACAAAGGGGCAGCATAAGCATTACGAATGAAAATACATGGCTGTAACCAAAAAGCTAATGGTTTGACCTCCAGCTCTCAAGTGAAATGAGCAAAATGCCAGAAGTCTTGCTTTAAAGATTAGGACCATGATGGAGGCACTTAAGGTTTGACTATGACTACACATTATTAGAAACCTTTCCATTGCTATGCCTGCCTTGCACGTACATTTATGTGTATATATCTTTATAGCTTATTCATTGTGGATGCTGTGACATGGGTGGACAATTAAAAACTGTAGTTAAAGGGGAAAAAAGGGAAAAAAATACCCTAAATTACACTACTGTTCAAAGTTTGAGGTCAGGATTTTTGAATGTTTCTAAATGTCAAAGACTGCATTTATTTGATTAAAATACAGTAAAAACAGTAATAATGTTAAATATTATTACAATTTAAAATCACTATTTTCCATCCGAGTATATTTTGAAATATATTTTATTATTTTAAATTAAAGCTGAATTTTCAGCAGCCATTACTGCAGCCTTCAGTGTCACATGATCCTTCAGAAATCATTCTAATATGCTGATTTAGTGCTCAAGAACATTTCTTATTATCAACAGTTGTGCTAATATTTTAAAATAAACAGATCTTTGTCTTTTTGTAACTAGATATTGTGTTTAGGAATTTTATAAGTTAATAACTTACATTTTATATGCATGGTTTTATATCACATGAGCAGTATGGACTGATCATAAGACACTTTTAAAGTGCCTTTCTCATGGTGCTGTTGTAGTTACTATGTCATATGTGCTTGTTTGTCAATAAATAATTGTCATTGTGTGAAAAAAAATCATTGTTCTTGAAAAAATTCTACACGTGTTCTACAGAAAATAAAACAAACATTCAAGTTTGAAACAACATGATGGTGAGTAAATAATGACAGACTTTTCATTCTTTTCTGAAATGTTAAGCAATTATGCTAAAGACAGCACTTTTTAAACAAGTTTATTATTTGTGTTAAGTAAATAAAAAGAGTGACTTAAGTGAAGTGAGTCAATAGGTGGAAAGTCATGTCAGCTCCAATTACTTTCAGCTTAGATGCTAAATTTAAGTAGCTCGCTGGCAGAATTAAGGGGGAAATAAAAATTAGAGGAAGAGTTTGCTCCTCCATTAAAAAGAGCGACTTGTGGGGAACTGTGGTCTTGTGTGAATTAGCTAGAGGAGAAGGAGAGACTGGCCCCCTAACCTTCATTAGCCACTGTCAGTTGCCTGTGTCCACTCAAGTACAGAAACTAATTACATTTACTCCAATACTTTACACCTCTGCATATTAAAGGCTGATTTATACTTCTGCGTCGGACCTACGCCGTAGTTTACGCATAGACGCACACCCATACGCCGTAGCCTGACGTGCACCTCTCCAAAAAGCTGTGA
>NW_015552549.1:736974-745297 GCF_001515605.1 Sinocyclocheilus anshuiensis
TACGCCGTAGCCTGACGTGCACCTCTCCAAAAATCTAACAGCAGATTTCTACGCAGACCGCAAGCGCTGTGATTGTACTTGAGTTTTGTGTGTGTTTATGTGCACTTTAATATATTTTAATGTTACACCTTCTTATATTAAATGAAACAAAGCAAAGAACAAGTGTCTTATCATTTATTATACTACATAGCATTATACATCAGTAGTTGTCCGCAACAATGTTGATCTGCCTTGGTACAAGTCCTTGTGCAGATTGAAAGAATACCATCATCTCCTGTTCTGCTGTTGTCTCCTTTTTTGTAGTTTTAAATAATGATTTAATGATTTGATATTTATTTGCCGCCGTCACGGCTATAATGCTTCTCCGACGAGCCGCTTCTTCTTCGGCTTTTGCCGTGGTACTGCGGGTTACACCAGCAACATGCCCGTGGACACTGCTGACTAGCGGTTTGCGTGTGTACTGCACGTTGATGCGGACCACGACGCAGAAGTATAAATGAAAAGTGACGCATAGCCTACGGCGTAGGTCCGACGCAGAAGTATAAATCAGCCTTAAGCCTGTGAAGTGAAATGGTGATGTTAGGGTTTCAGCAAACTGAAAACGATACTTGTATTCGAGTACAGTGATAGATGGGTGAGAGGATGACTAGAGCCACAAAGTTCTAGCAAATAACACTGCTTATTTAGATGGGAGTCAGAGTGACATTTCATGATCACAGGTGGACCGTTTCCAGAAGAGGAAACGTGCTCGGACAGAGAATGAACATATGGCCAAATAACAATTTAAGGGAAAAGGGGGAAAAAGAGCCTCATGTCCGCGGATGCTCGCCACAGCTGGATTTAAATCACTACACAGACGTTTATGCTCCTGTGCACTGACTGTCTACACTTGACATATGCTGTGATCCAGACAACCAGATGAGGCAGTTTGGACCACAGCATTCCATCAATCAATAAATTCACAAGAGCGGCTTCGATTTGCATGTGTTTGTTGGATCCATGCGTTTATGGGACTGAGATTAGCCAGATGTTGTTGCAAACCCACAGGGCTGATGCAAGGCGCTGTTATTGCGAGACTGAGGGTGTTTGCCTGAGGCAAGCGATGTTTGAATAAAACCCCTGGAAACGTTTGGGGAAGTTTAGCTTTTTCAGACAGAAATCAAATAAATGTTGCATTCAAAACTCCCTAGCTATCTTTTTTCCCCCAATTATACTCCATTTCCATTCAATAAATAAACAAAGTTCGTTTGGATACAGGCAACAGTTTTCTCTGTCCATCCCCTGAGACAGGCAGATGTTTCCAGTGCACCCATGCAGTCCCACTGAACACACACACACACACACGCACATGCACAAAGACAAGATAAGGACTTGACCAATCTGCAGGGCTGCTGGGAAATAAAATCATTTTTTAGGTGTCTTAAAACTTTTCCTTCATTATAAGTGCACTGAAATGTTGGGGGGGGGGGGCTTCAATTGATTTGTCTGTTCAGCTGCACAGAAGAACATCATCACATCATCAAGAACAACATCATTCACAGCTGTTCCTGCAGGACAAAGCGATAAATCCATCACAGCATACTTTATAGCTGATTTTTATGCAATTTTAGAGCTTTTTAAAAGTTCTGTGTCGACTGAGAGTTTAAGGCTGAAGGCCCTGATATACTCTCTGCAAAGTTTTTCTCATTCTTCATTAGGGGTTAAACAGACGTTTGAAATAGCTGAGCAAAGGTATACAGTCTGAGATCATTCCAGCAGCGCTTATGCAGCTGGAAGCAGTGTTTAGATGAATATATAAATATGTGCTGCACACTATGCCTCCCAAATATGATAACAAAAATGATAGTGGTTAGAAAAGAGCTGTTAAAAGGATACTCTACCCAAAAATGAAAATTCTGTTGTTATTTAATCACCCTCATGCAGACTGACTTTTTTCAGTATTTCTTACTTTCTTCAAGAATCAGTATTTCTATTATAATTACAAATTCAGTTTCATAAAGCAGCTGTCCAGTGCATTAATATTTGTACTTGTGTGACAGACTAAAAGAAGAAAAACCCACAACATTTACAACGAAATGTGTTTTGGCCATATTTTGTTCACAATGATGTCACACCCTTTTGTGCTTCAGTTTCACTTGAAGTATATTGGGGTCTTGAAGAGCTGAGTAACTTCAAAATTATATCCAAAAAAGATAACATTTCTTAACTTATCAAAATTCATTAGCAAACATTATTAGACTAAACATTAGGTAGTTATATGAGTTATATTTCTCTACTTTCCCACTGCTTACTGTCACTCTATACCATCTAATGACAAAATAAATAAATAAAAATCCTTTGAGTCATGTATTTTTTTTAAATATATTTTCATATTTCAATGTGCATGAACTACCAAACTTTTTGAAAGAAAAAAATTACCGTAAGAAATCCCTGTTCTGTAATGTTTAATTAATTTGCTTTATTTCCCAGAAACATCAGGCTAATGATATGCTGCACCATGATTTCAACAGGACGGATCAAAACATCTTGGCTTTTCACACAACTGCACATTGGTTGCAGTTTAATCAACCAAAATAAAATGCTTTGGAAATGTTCTGTTAGGTTCAAAATGTCAAAATATGACGATTAGACAAAAGCATAGTGAAAACAACAAAATCTATTTGATTAATTATGTAGAATAAATATATTATCTATCTCTTAATGACAAAATAAAATAAATTGCAGTGTAGGTGTTAGCTGGAAAACTGCACTAAGTGCTTCTGGTGTTTACTCTTCAGTGCACTGAAAGTTACAGAACTTAGAACTGCAAAAAACAATTTGATATTTAACATGGTCTAAGGCCAAAAATCTTATTTGGGAACAATTTGCCCATCCTTACTCACTGGAACTGAGCACATACTCGCTCACAGCACTTACAGCTACAGTAATGTGGATGAGTGAGACAGCTGAAGGAAAGAAATGGGTAGCACTGTGAAAGGTGATTAGGGTTCCCAGCGGTCGCCATGGTGCAGAGGATGATTGATGTGATTAATAAAGCTGTCGTGATCATTGCTCTCAGTGCCAATCTGAGCGTTAGCCCGAGTATTTCCGCTCAGATGCAGTGAATGTCTCCCACTGGCACCCTGAGCTAAACCCTCGCACCCAATCGAGCTCTTCACTTAAACTTGGTGCCAATATACAGCTCAACAAAATGAAAAAGCATTTCCATCTGTATATGTCACATACAGTCTGCATGCATGTGCATTGCCCTTAAAAAATTTTCTGTAAGAACTTTTAATGTTTTTGCGAAACTTAGGCTCACCTATTGGATTTACATTTAATCATTTAGCAGATGCTTTTATCCAAAGCGACTTACAAATGAGAACAATAGAAGCAATCAGACCAACAAGACAGCAACACTATACAAGTTATGTGACAAGTTTCAGTTAGTCTAGCACAGTACGCATAACAATGTTTTTTATTGTTAATTATCCTTCAGAAATCATTCTAATATGCTGATAAGAAACATTTCTTAGTATCAATGATGAAAATAGTTGTGCTGCTTCATATTTTGTAGAAAAATATTTTAGGACTATTTGACAAACAAGAAGTAGCATTTACAGTTTTTGAAAATGAAATCTTTTATAGCGATGTAAAAGTCTTTACTGTCACTTTTACAAATGTGTTCTTGCTGAAAGAATTAATTTCTTTCTTTCTTTTAATCAGTTCATTTTTTTATTGATTATTGTATGTCCAGTGTCGCTATGCAGTTTGACTAGCAAGAGATTTCCAACAAAAAAGGCCCTTATGGGGCAATAAACCCATTGTACCCTTGAGCAAAACAATTAATTTCAAGTCGCTCCAAGAGGATTGTCTTTGGGGAAACGGTGCTAAATGACATCTACTACTAGGATCGGACCGGTTGCTCACTGTTATTTTCTGACATACACATGCACACCAAACTAAGTTCTTTTCTTCTGTTATTACCTGTGCAGCCTTCGGCCACAGCAGGTTTAGGTTTCAAATCAAATGGAACATGTGACATTAGGGTCTAAACATTGAAAAACAAATAGGAGGTCTCACTTCATTGAGCAGGCTAATGGGTAAGTGAATTGAAAGCCGCATTCAACTTTGTTTGTGTTTTTCCTTGACATTTAAAGGGTAAAAAAGAACAAAATCACAACACACTCTTTCTTAGGGTCTCTGAGATGATCATATCAACTTTTTTTTTACTGAAGCCACACATCTTGAAAATGCATTTTTCTTAAAAATCAATATTAATCTCAGAAGGCAAAAGCTAATTTTTCACTTGTTTTTCTATATGATGGCTTATTGTGTATTCAGTGACTCAGATGAGCTATTGTGTCGAATGCACTGAAGTAATCACAAAGTTACCGTCTTATTGTCTGCAGCCTGGTCAAACAGAGAGTGCAGGAAGGCTTGATCAATGGCGATATGCAGCGTAATTAATCCAGACTTGACCTGTAGGTCAGCAGATACCTGCAGGCGACTGAATGGAGTGGCTAAATATGCAATTAGAGTCTTTTGTAATTGCTTATGACCTCAACTGTCAGTTCTTGTTTGGGCATGTCTAGTTCAGAAAACAGGTTATCATATCTGTTGCGTTAAACTTGAATTATAATGGTAATTGAAGAACTTCTTGAGATGATAGTGGATGTTTTTGTGCAGAATAGAGAGATGATTACTCCTTCCTCGCCAGCAGAGAGGTTCTGGTCCATTACAAGTGAGAACAATTTAAGTCTTGAAAGATGCTGTTTAGTTACAAATCCAGCCATTATGTTTAGAAAATGAGCACAGCTAAGCAGTTCAGAGATGAAAATACTGCTGCTAACGGCATGCTGTCACACCCCAAGGAAGAAAATGTACTCAGCCACTTCAATTCAAGTATGCTGGAGAAAAGAATTGAATAACAACAAACGAAAAGTAACAAACTGTATAAAAGGAAGAATGATTATTAATACATAAAGGTATTAGATTAAATCTGGTGTGCTGTACTATTCGTTTTTCTTTTGAGTAAAGAATCTATTCAATTACTTTGCCTCTGTGTAAGGTGGAGTGCCTTTAAAGAAAAAGTTGTCAAAAAGAAACTAAAGGAAAAGCTGACATGATTTCAGGTGAAGGTAATGAGTTTTGTTCAAGCTGGTTTTCAAAGCAGGCTGCTGGCTGAGCAAATTGAGGGAGAGCCCAGAGCATGCCGTCCTCCAACTATCTACACAATAATACTGTCCTTACCTCAAAGGAATACTCCAGGTTAAGTATAAATTAAGATCAGTCAACATGGCATTAATTTAAAAATAATTTATTTCAGCAAAATACTTTTTTAAATAATTGTACTGAAATAAATCAAATGAATATATATTTTTATCTATTAATATATAATATATTTGATCAAAAAATATATTATTTTCTATGTAAATTTGGTGACCGTGATTTCACCAAGTACAACATGTTCCTGGATCAACATCCTTGTTAATCCTGGAACAACATTCCAATTAACCAATCAGAATTGAGGGATAACCTTTCAGGAAATATCTGTTTTAGGCTTACGATCAGGCTTCTACACCCTTGTTAATCAGCTATCATATCACACGGATTTTAGGAATAAATTATGGGTAGGGTTAGGGATTGGGTTTAGTCTATATTTTTGGACAGTAATGTTGATCCAGGATCAACAAAAGATGTTGATCCAGGAACATGTCTTACTTGGCAAAATCATGGCGACCTTTTAATAAAAGAATTCTGTTTGTGCTTTTATAAAATTATAAGCTTCACATTTTGGCTTTCAAATCCTCCAAAAACTGGTGACTGCAAGTGCCCCACTATAACCCTTTTTTTTTTTGCTTTATAAAAAAAACTTTTTTTTTCAACATTATTTCACAAATGTTGTTGAATGAACTTAAACACAAAATATTCCTTTCAGCCCATTTCTTAAAAGGATATTTCACCCTAATGAAAAATCTGTAAACATTTACTCACCCTCATTTCACTGAAAACTTGTATGACTTTTAGAACACAAAAGATAATTTGGAAAATGTTGGTGACCATTGACTTCCACTGTATGGACACACACACACACACACACACACACACACACACACACACACACACACACACACACACACACAAAAGAAAGTCATTCATGGTTTTACAACGACATGAGAGTGAGTAAATTATGACAACTTTAACCCTCTATAGCACCGGACCTTGTCATTATATGTGCAATGGCAAATCCCACCCCTATTCACTATGACATGTTAACATTTTATACAACGGTTAGACATGACAAAATGCCCAAGGCTTTGGTTAGAGCATCGTTGTTTCCATCCCTTTGTCTATAATTTTTCTTTTCCCCTCTATTATATTTTAGACTTCTGGGCCTTTAAATAACTGCCCTCATTATCCAAATATGGAAGTGCACAGTGTATCACATAATTAATCTGATTAGAGTGTATTTATCTCAAACCGTTTCTGCACAGATACACACAGCGGGGCCAGAGATGTGACGGCACATCTGCCCCCAGTGCAGTTGTTTCAGATCATTTATGTAATATCACCTTTTTCTAGGTCTGTCATCTCATCCCCCTGGGGCCAAATCTTGCCCTGGAGAGAAGGTTGGATGGGAATAAAAGCAGCACAGATTTATGGGGGGCAGACCAAAACATTACAGACCACTGAGCTGTGAGGAGTAAAGTATTTAAAATTATTTAAAATGAATAAAAAAGATGTTGCTAACCTGTATATTGTACCGTATAATGCTCACAACGCCACATATATTATGCATCTCAGGCCAAGCGACAGCTAGGGTGGAAGAAAACAAATAAAACATTTTTTTCATTGGAAAAATCCCTGGTGTTGAAATGCAATCATTATTGGATCAGGCTGATCCAAAGACTCAGCTTTCATTTCTCTAACGCACAGTTGCTCAAACTCTGTCTGTGTGACGGAGGTGTTTAGGATGGTTAAGATGATGAGGGTCTCTCTGCTACTCACAGCGTGTGTTTAGAACAGTAACCCCGCCCTGCCCAATACCGCCTGTCAGCTTAGTGTCTGTTGCAGGCTCCAGCTTTCCATTTCTCACTCTCGCCCGTCTTCACCACCCAGCGCAAATCCTTCTCTCCCTACTGACTCTCCGCTCAAAGCTTCAAACTCAGAGATCTGTGTAGTTTTAAAAATGTACTCTCCAGATCATAAAAACACAATTTATGCGCGCGCGCACACACACACACGGTTCTGTATTCCTTGAGGAGATTTATAATAACAGTTCTGTCAGGACACTCTACCTTTAATGGAAGCATAATGGGAAAAACATGTAAAGTGGATAAAAATGGCTCGCAGGTCTGTTCTGATTGACAACAGGGGAAAAAAACTATGCTAAATGCAAATAATAAAATGTGATTAATTATAGATAGCAGACTTTTCATTAAGAAAAAAACACATATGTTTTGTTGCTGACATCATAGGTTGTCTCTCAATCACCTTATGGTACAGTGCATACTCATCTGTTGCTTAGCAGAAGCTAGTCAAATAAGCCAGATGCTAACCATGAACAAATTCATGCAAGGTAAAAGAAAATATGACGTTAAAAACGAATTTGCTTGCAAAGAGAATAAACGTGGTTTGTACTGACCACTCTGCATTGTGCTGTGGATTTTTGATTTTCAAGTGACATTTAAAAACCAAACAAACAAACTCAAATTTAAGCCAATTCTTCTATCCAGCATATGTTATGTTAAAAATTTTGCTATTTTTTGGCTACAATGTCATGGTGACATCAATAAATTACAACATTTGATTTAAAGGACATCTTCACTTGTAATATAAACAACTTTGACTTCAAGTGGAGGTACAAAATAAGAACAAAGTAAAATCTGTATTCTTCTTCATTAGTTTTGAGCTAATAAAATATTTCAACTTAAATATTTTTTGTCCAATTAATATCAAACATATTTCTGCTTTAGGAAATTTGCAAGGTCAGCGACAGCTACTATGTCAGTTAAATTGTTAGCTTATTATACAAACTAGCAAAGGGTACTTGTTAAAAAGCAATTTAAATAAAGCATATACTAAAATATAATAACTATACAAACTATTATTATTTTTATTAATTTTTTTTAACATGCAATCATTAAATATAAATACACACACACACATGTATAAAACAAACACACACAAAGACTACATACATACATATATATATATATATATACATACATACATACATACACACACAGGCACACATACCTGGCCATCCACATGATGTAAAACAAAACGTGATTCATCAGACCAGGCCACCTTCTTCCATTGCTCCGTGGTCCAGTTCTGA